>NC_038254.2:31962909-32180104 GCF_000004515.6 Glycine max
ATTCTTTTAAGAATCATAATTAAATTAACATCAACAGAGAATGCATGTACCTGCAGGAAGCCATAAATGACAAAAAAAGGCTCACAAAAACATTGGTTATGTGAGTTGTCTTAATGGAAGATATACCTTTGCTTTCAATGTACTCAATGACGATCCTAGTGACAGACCAGCAATTGTGCCCCCACTGAGAATTAATAAATGTATGATGTTAAATAGATGAAAATGCAATTAACTATGATTTAAATCAAACACAGTTAGGAAAGACGGCAAGCAACAAATTAGCCATGCAAACTTATAACCTTAAAAATCTTGTCATCACAGGTAAATTTAATTTAGCTAATTACGTAAAATTTAGAAAAATTACGATTAGAGTATTATTTACAACTTATCCCATTAATAAATTTTGTTTGCACAAACTTACATTCCTTTTATTTTTTTATTTTTTTTATAAGAAGACATAAGATTATACCAAAATTAATAATTACAAAATTTTGATACAGTTCCTTAAATATTTTTGCGCTTCTTGTATTAGAGTTAGAGTTTCGCCTAACAATTTGCATAATAAAAAATTTTGTTAAAAGTTTTCATACTTATCAAGGTGAAAACACTAATTCTAACTACATATCATTTCTTTTTTTCTTTTTTACGTACCACACTACATATCATTTCTAAAAATTCTTAAGTAGCTACATCTAAATTTCGCACCATATCTGCATTTTTCCAAAAAAAAAAAAAAACACTCAAGAGAGGTATATACACATTAAATTAGGAGACAAATAAAACAAAAAAGAAAAAAATACTTGCAACATATTTTCAAATCCAATCATTTCAGCACACTTTCTATTTCTAATTCTATAAGTTAAAAATTTACTAAAAAATACAAAATCACGTGATGTTCATTAAATAAGAATATATAAGACTAATATAAGTTTATAATTTGTATCCAAGAGTCAATGCTAATCAATGTTCTTAGGACATTAGTTAATGTATCTACAAAAGTATAGACATGTAAATGTAATCTTTCCTCTAAGTCTGCCACTTCTTCAAGGTTTCCTTAAGTACTCAGTGTTCATATGTTTTGTCGTTTCTGATATGAGTGCAATCACTTCATCGCACCAATTACCAAAGAGATCCAAAAGCCTCTTCTTCTTACCTACTGTAACTCAGACAAATGAATTTGTTTCAATTACAATAACAATTGATACACACAACAAAAGGTAAACATACCTTCTGGGAAAGGGTCACTTGAAGGGGGTTCCCCATGGAAAGCATACCACTGCATCTTGCCATGGCCAACATCTGAAGCAACAAAGTACTGGTTCAAGCCCAAGAACACCCGATACCTTCATGTAATCACCAAAACAGAAACTTTAAATAGTAGAACAGTTTATAACATTGTCCCAACATTTTATTTGGGAATGAAGTACCTTACCCAACGGTATCAATATATGGGGGCACATATCTTGTTAATCCCCTGTAGCATGTGAAACTCGAGTAATTTGCTTCTTGCCGCCCAAAGAGTTTTGAATGCACCTAAGAAAAAAAAACAGAATAGATTGAATGGTAAAAGCAACGAAAAGAAGAAACTCATTTGTTAATAAAGCTAGAAGGGAAGGATGGTATATTTTAATTATTTGGTTCCTTGAACTTAGTTATTTTGGGCTTAAGTAATTATGGGTCATGTTTCTAGAGAATTCTTGTAGTGTTTGGAGTGTCTAGATATTTCTTATGGTTTTAATATTCTGTAGAATACTCTTTGGATCTCTAGAGTTGAGAACTCTCTAGAATTAGTGTGTCTAGAGTTCTCCTTAGTGTAGTATAAATAGAGATGTAATCCTACACATTTGTATCAAGCAAAAATACAAAGTTCTCTCCTCCATAAAGAATTCTCCTTCCTATCAAGTGTCTATTCAAAGTCTCCAATATTCCTAAACACTTTTCCTAAACATAAAAAGCCTTATTTCCAACAAAGTGGTATCAGAGCTTCAAGATCCTCAAAAGATGGCGAATGGAGGTTTTCCTTTCCAAATGCCGATGCTCACAAAGAACAACTATGATAATTGGAGTATCAAGATGAAGGCGCTACTAGGAGCTCAAGATGTGTGGGATATCGTAGAGAATGGCTTCGAGGAGCAAGATGAAGCCTCGCTAAGCCAAGGTGTAAAGGAGACGTTGAAGGAGTCAAGAAAGAGAGACAAGAAAGCTCTCTTTCTCATTTATCAATCGGTGGATGAAGATACATTTGAGAAGATATCCAACGCAACGACGGCCAAAGAAGCATGGGATAAGCTTCAAACTTGCAACAAAGGAGTTGAGCAGGTAAAAAAGATTCGTCTTCAAACTCTTAGAGGTGACTTTGAGCGTTTGTTTATGGAGGAGTCCGAGTCAATTTCTGATTATTTTTCTCGAGTATTGGCCGTAGTCAATCAACTTAAAAGAAATGGTGAAGATGTTGATGAGGTGAAGGTCATGGAAAAAATACTTCGAACTTTAAATCCAAGTTTTGACTTCATTGTTACCAACATTGAAGAAAACAAGGATTTAAAGACCATGACTATTGAGCAACTCATGGGTTCCTTACAAGCATACGAAGAAAAACAAAAGAGAAAAATTAAACAAAAGGAGGCTACAGAGCAACTACTACAACTCAACGTAAAGGAAGCAAACTATGCAAATTACAAGAGCCAAAGAGGACAAGGTCGCGTCCAAGATCGTGGACGTGGACGAGGACATGGAGGAGAAGGAAGAGGTGGTTACAACAACCACTCCAACAAATTCAACAATGGAGAAAGAAGTTGGAATCCACAAGTAACAAGAGGTCGTGGAAGAGGAAATTCATGGTCGAGGTATGACAAATCACAAATCAAGTGTTTCAATTGCAACAAGATTGGTC
Organism: Glycine max; assembly: GCF_000004515.6. Lineage (NCBI taxonomy): Eukaryota > Viridiplantae > Streptophyta > Magnoliopsida > Fabales > Fabaceae > Glycine > Glycine max. Next base: position 31,965,803 of record NC_038254.2, read on the forward strand.
ACTATGCATCCGAGTGTAGATTCTCGAAGAAGGTTGAAGAGAAAGCTAACTTTGTAGAAGAAAAAGGCGGAGAAGAAGAAACTTTGCTACTCGCGTGCCAAAACAAATTTGAAGAGAAAAGAAACAAGTGGTACCTCAACACCGACGCAAGCAACCACATGTGCGGCGATAAAAGCATGTTCGTGGAGATCAATGAAGCGGCAATTGGCGATGTCTCATTTGGAGACGACTCAAAGATACCAGTCAAAGGCAAAGGTAAAATTCTCATACGTTTGAAGAATGAGAGTCATCAATTCATATCCAATGTCTACTATGTGCCTAACATGAAGAATAATATTTTGAGCTTGGGACAATTATTAGAGAAAGGCTATGACATCCATTTGAAAGAACATAGTCTTTTCTTAAGAGATTGTAGACATAACTTGATTGCTAAGGTGCCTATGTCAAAGAATAGAATGTTCCTCTTGAACATTCAAAATGATGTGGCAAAGTGTCTCAAGGCTTGCTATACCGACTCTTCGTGGCTATGGCATCTACGGTTCGGGCACCTCAACTTCGACGGTCTAGAACGTTTAGCGAAGAAGGAGATGGTGAGAGGCTTGCCTAGCATCAACCACCCAGACCAACTTTGCGAAGGATGTCTAATTGGGAAGCAATTTCGTAAAAGTTTTCCAAAGGAATCAACAACAAGAGCAACAAAGCCGCTAGAGCTCATACACACCGATGTCTGTGGACCAATCAAACCCAACTCATTTGGTAAGAATAAGTACTTTCTCCTCTTTATTGATGATTATTCCAGAAAAACCTGGGTTTATTTCTTGAAGGAGAAATCATAAGTGTTTGAAAACTTTAAGAAGTTCAAAGCCCTCGTGGAGAAAGAAAGTGGTCTTTCCATCAAGGCCATGAGATCTGATCGAGGAGGAGAGTTCACTTCAAATAAGTTCAACAAATATTGTGAAGACCATGGAATCCGTCGCCCACTGACAGTGCCAAGATCGCCACAACAAAATGGAGTAGCAGAGAGAAAGAACCGGACCATACTTAACATGGTGCGAAGCATGCTCAAGAGCAAGAAGATGCCGAAGGAGTTTTGGGCTGAAGCAGTGGCATGTGCAGTTTACCTAACAAATCGTTCTCCAACAAGAAGCGTGCATGAGAAGACACCACAAGAAGCATGGAGTGGAAGGAAGCCCGGGATCTCTCACCTCAAAGTGTTTGGAAGCATTGCCTATACCCATGTTCCAGACGAAAAGAGGACAAAGCTTGATGATAAAAGTGAGAAGTACGTGTTTGTGGGTTACGACTCAAGATCCAAGGGGTACAAGCTCTATAATCCAAATAGTAGAAAGATCGTCATAAGTCGCGACGTGGAGTTCGACGAAGAAGATTGTTGGGATTGGAGTGTTCAAGAAGATAAGTATGATTTTCTTCCTTATTTTGAAGAAGATGATGAAATTGAACAACCAATCATAGAGGAACATATTACACCACCTGCCTCACCGACACCAAGGCTGGATGAAACAAGTTCAAGTGAGAGGACACCGCGACTAAGGAGCATTGAAGAGATTTAGGAGGTAACCACAAACCTAAACGACATTAACCTCTTTTGTCTTTTTGGTGATTGTGAGCCTCTAAGCTATCAAGAAGCAGCGGAAAACATAAAGTGGAAAGACGCCATGGACGAAGAAATCAAGTCAATCACGAAGAATGATACGTGGGAACTTACTACACTTCCACGAGGACACAAAGCAATCGGAGTAAGATGGGTGTACAAGGCAAAGAAGAATGCTAAAGGAGATGTGGAGAGATACAAAGCAAGATTGGTGGCTAAAGGCTATAGTCAAAGACAAGGAATTGACTATGATGAGGTATTTGCTCCTGTTGCTCGTCTTGAAACTATTAGACTGATCATTTCTTTGGCAGCCCAAAATAAATGGAAGATCTATCAAATGGATGTGAAGTCAGCCTTCTTGAATGGTTTTCTCGAAGAAGAAGTCTATATTGAGCAACCACTGGGCTATGAAGTAAAAGGGCAAGAAGAAAAAGTCTTGAAGTTGAAGAAGGCGTTGTACGGTCTCAAGCAAGCACCGAGAGCTTGGAATGTTCGAATCGACAAGTACTTTCAAGACAAGAACTTCATCAAGTGTCCATATGAGCATGCACTCTATATCAAAGCGCAAAGTGGAGATATTTTGATTGTGTGTTTGTATGTAGATGACTTGATCTTTACAGGGAACAATCCAAGCATGTTCGAAGAGTTCAAGAAAGATATGTCAAATGAATTTGAGATGACGGATATGGGGCTCATGGCATATTATCTCGGCATCAAAGTAAATCAAGAAGACAAAGGAATTTTCATCACCCAAGAAGGCTATGCCAAAGAAGTCCTTAAGAAGTTCAAGATGGATGACGCCAATCCAGTTGGCACCCCGATGGAATGTGGCAGCAAGTTGAGCAAGCATGAAAAAGGAGAGAATGTGGATCCAACTCTTTACAAAAGTTTGATTGGAAGTTTACGTTACTTGACATGTACAAGGCCGGATATTCTCTATGCTGTAGGAGTAGTAAGTCGCTACATGGAAGCTCCAACCACAACTCACTTCAAGGCGGCAAAGAGAATCCTTCGATACATCAAAGGTACAACAAACTTTGGCTTGCACTATTACTCTTCTGACAATTATAACATTGTTGGCTATAGTGATAGCGATTGGAGTGGAGACTTGGATGATAGAAAGAGCACTACTGGTTTTGTGTTCTTTATGGGAGATACTGCTTTCACTTGGATATCAAAGAAGCAACCAATAGTCACACTATCAACTTGTGAAGCCGAGTATGTCGCTGCCACATCATGCGTTTGTCATGCAATTTGGCTAAGGAACTTGTTGAAAGAGTTAAAAATGCCACAAGAAAAACCTATGGAAATATGTGTTGACAATAAATCAGCACTCGCTTTGGCAAAGAATCCAGTCTTTCATGAAAGAAGTAAGCACATCGACACCCGTTACCACTTCATAAGAGAATACATTGAGAAGAAGGAGGTAAAGTTGAAGTATGTGATGTCTCAAGATCAAGCTGCCGACATTTTCACAAAGCCACTTACGTTGGAAACTTTCGTGAAGCTAAGGAGTATGCTTGGAGTCACAAATCAAGTTTAAGGGGGGATGTTGAAATATAAACTTGATTTGGGCCTAAATTAATTATTTGGTTCCTTGGACTTAGTTATTTTGGGCTTAAGTAATTATGGGTCATGTTTCTAGAGAATTCTTGTAGTGTTTGGAGTGTCTAGATATTTCTTATGGTTTTAATATTCTCTAGAATGCTCTTTGGATCTCTAGAGTTGAGAACTCTCTAGAATTAGTGTGTCTAGAGTTCTCCTTAGAGTAGTATAAATAGAGATGTAATCCTACACATTTGTATCAAGCAAAAATACAAAGTTCTCTCCTCCATAAAGAATTCTCCTTCCTATCAAGTGTCTATTCAAAGTCTCCAATATTCCTAAACACTTTTCCTAAACATAAAAAGCCTTATTTCCAACAATTCCATCTGCTCCTATTAAAATATCACCATCATGTTGCTCTCCATTTTCAAGGATCACTCTAACCTGATGTGAATGAAAAGATAATTCAAAATTGGAAAACCACTAACATAAGTCTTAATCAATCAGAAATTAGTTGTACAGAGAAACTTAAACCTTGTTAGGTTCCTGAATAAAATATTAAGCATCAAATTTTGATGCTGCAAAAGAAAAATGAACAGTAAAACAATTTCCAACACAAACAAATCTTCAATCCAATTTTGTAAGCTGTATAAAAGTGGTTACAAAGAAATCAGCTCGGAATATAACACAAAGAAATCAGCTCAGGAAAATTTACCTCGTGAAGCGCTACCACAAACCGGATCGCAAAGGTGAAACCCTAATCCCAATTCTCCTTTCCCCCTTCCACTTCAATTCAAATCTCTGAGTTGTGGATCCTTATTTTTTCGATTTTTTTTGTACTGCAATTGCTTTCGTTGTGATGGATTCCTTGGTTTCTTCGTGAAGCATCCCACGGGAGACAGAGAAGTGAAAAGATAAAATAATTTTGGAGAAAAAAGCAAAAGACGTGTTGCTGTTTTGGAAAAAAAGCAAAACATGTGTTGCTGTTGAAAAAAAAGTAAAACCCGTATCCAAAACAGGTGTCTAATTTTTAAGCAGGGAAGTGTGATGTGGAAATGCCCAAAAAACCAACAAATTGGACACATGTCATCAGCTGGAGCATGGACATAATAGTAATTTATCTATACTTCTCTTTTATAATATAGGATATAGATAATATTAATTTGGGCTAATAAGTCTTCTAATATTAGTTTTCTTAGTCTGTGTAAAAAGTTCTAAGACGACATAAATTATAGGCTGAGAGAGTACTTCATAACAATGCATTTATTACAAGTCATATTATTTTTTATTATATTACTATTAAATTATTTTATTCTAAATTTTTTAAAAACATTTAAATTAGGATTCATTAAATATTGATTAATAAATATATTCTTAGAATAGTATTAATGAATATATTCTTAATGTTTTTGTATGATTAATAATTATAAAAATAAATTATTAACTATATTATAAAAAGTAACATAATATATATTAATATCAATATGAAAGGGTAACTATATTTTTTTATTTTTAAATAAATCTGTTAGAAATCATTAACAAGTTGTTGGTTCAAATGGAATTAGCTTCGGTCTCCTAAAATAAGATCTCGAGTTCGAGTTTTGTGGATGAAAAAACATGATTGAGAAGGGAAACCACAATAAAATTCGACAAAATAAGGGTTATGTATAATGCTCCAATTGTCGTGAAAGATGAAAAATAAATCCCAAAATAATTATCATTTTAATTTTTTAATGCAACATGATTTATTTTTTTATTTATATCTCTTATAATATTAATTATGGGAAAATAAATCTATAAATAAATTAATGATACTAAAGATAACTTTCTAAAATTGTCACTCTCTTTCATATGTTTATTAATTATTCTTGGTTTGTTTGAAAAACCTATGATGATAATTATTATGGGATAGATGGACTATTTCATAACAACGCATTTACTACACATCATATTAATCCATTATTTCACATGTCTCGTGTCTTAATTCTAGTTTTAATTAGGTATAATGACACCATCAATTGTTGTTATTGGTGATCATTTGTCTTAATTATAGTTTTAATTAGGTATAATGACACCATTAATTATTGTTATTGGTGATCATTTCATGTTCTCACTTTTGTAACCAACTTGATGTCGTTCCTATTTATGGGTTGCTTATTTTCTAATAAAGGACGGACCTTGAATTGAGTTTTAATCACCTTCTAAAGTGTGAAAGTGAAACTCCTTAGTTACTTGAGTGATTCAAGAAATTGGTTTATCAAGGAACACCACCTTGTGTGTGACACCAATTTCGGATGAGTGATTCTTCCAACCACCTTCTTCATTCTCCTTCTTCATCATTCTAAACCATCATTCTCCATCCAACACATTCAAACTTTGAACCAAATCCCTTCCATTCAGCCCTCCATAAACTCGCCACTTTCTCTCTCCTTATCCAGTCCATTTTCTGAATTTTCATACAAGTACAAAAAAACAACCTTTGAAGATCCATCCTTAACCCTTGTGCAAATGGGTTTACATCATTTTGGTAATCAGAGCTTTGGTTCAAGGGTTTTTCAAGACTGCTTGGGCTGAAATTTCTTGGTAACATCCTTCTAATTTTTTCTTTGCCATTTTATATTACCTTGTTCATGCTATTTTTTTTATTGAGGTTGAACCATTGCAAAAATTAGGCCTTTAATTTCATGTTAAAAAAAAAAGGCAGAAACTTATTTTTTAAAAAAATTATTTGGGCTGAATGGTTCATGCTATAATAGCTTTCAAAAATTCTTGAAGGTAATATAATTGGTTATTAGAAGGTTTGAATTACCAAATTCCGAAGTTTAATTCCTTCAAAAAATCCCATTGTGTAGTTGCTGAAATTTTTGTCCTTGTTCTAAGCCTTTGTTAGCCTAACCCTAAGTCTTCTCCTTGTCACAAATTGGTGGTTAAACTTTGTGTCAACTTTCTCTTGAATTGCTTTAGAACTCAAGGAGAATTCTAGAGTGGAAAAAGGAAAGAGTGCACAAAATTGAAAAAAAAGCCATATTTGAGAGATACACTTGAGTGCGGTGAGGTTCTATTTTCTTTATAACTATTATTATTTTTATTTTGAATATGTCAGGTGGTGGTGAACATCATTGGATGGGGCACAAAGATTCTTGTTGGATGCTCTCAATGCTCAAATGCAAAGACTATTGAGAGAACAACGAGGAGTTGTATGAAAGAATTGAGCGATTAGAGAATCATGAACGTCATGAGGAAGAAAGGAGATGAGGAAATGGTGGTGGTCCAAGGCCAAACCGAATTGAAGGAGTCAAGCTCAACATTCCTCCCTTTAAAGGCAAAAGTGATCCGGAGGCATATTTGGAGTGGGAGCTCAAGATAGAGCATATCTTCTCATGTAACACCTATGAGGAGGCCCAAAAATTGAAGCTAGCAGCCATGGAATTCTTGGATTATGCTCTTGTGTGGTGGAACAAATTGCAAAAGGAGAGAGCTAGAAATGAGGAGCCTTTGGTGGAAACTTGGGTTGAGATGAAAAGGATCATGAGGAAGCGGTATGTGCCGGCAAGCTATACTAGGGACTTAAAATTCAAACTTCAAAAGTTGTCCCAAGCCAAGATAGAAGAGGATGAAGAGGTAACTATGGCTAGATTTCTTAGTGGTTTAAATAGTGATATTCGTGATGTTGTTGAGCTGCAAGAATTTGTTGAAATGGAGGATTTGCTTCACAAAACAATCCGAGTAGAGCAACAATTGAAGAGGAAAGGTGTGGCCAAAAGGAGTTTCACTAATTATGGTTCTTCTAGTTGGAAGGACAAGAGTAAAGGGGCTGCCACCTCTAATACAGCACCTATACCATAAAAAACTCCTCCAAAATTCCAAGAACAATCCTCAAAAAAGAGCCGGGATGTGAAGTGTTTTCGGTGCCAAGGCTTGGGACATTATGCATATGAGTTCCCTAACAAGAAAGCCATGATTCTTAGAGATGGAGATTACATTAGTGAGTCCGAAGTTGAAAAGGGAGAAGAGAGTGAGGATGATGAGGAGGAAGTGGAGAAAACACCGGAGGGAGAATTGTTGATGATTAGGCGGTTACTTGGCCATCAATTGAAATCTATGGAGGAAAGTCAAAGAGAAAACATTTTCCACACTAGATGTTTGATCAATGGCAAAGTTTGCATGGTGATCATTGATGGAGGGAGTTGTACCAATATGGCAAGTGAAAGACTTGTGTCTAAATTGAATTTAGTCACAAAACCACATCCTAGGTCGTATAAGCTTCAATGGCTTAGTGAGGATGGAGAGGTGCAAGTAAGGAAGCAAGTGGAGTTGGATATTTCCATTGGAAAGTACAATGATAAGGTGCTTTGTGATGTTGTTCATATGGAGGCCAGCCACTTACTCTTGGGGAGACCATGGCAATTTGATAAGAGGGCTAATCATGATGGTTTCACCAACAAGATCTCTTTCACGCATCAAGGCAAAAAGATAGTGCTCAAACCATTGAGTCCACAAGAAATGTGTGAGGATCAAAGAAAAATGAGAGAGAAAATTCTTCAAGACAAGAGAGAAAAAGAAAAAGAGAGCCAAACACTTGAGAGTTCAAAAAGTAAGGACAAAAAGAGGGAAACACAAGACAGGAAAAAGATGAGTGAAACACTTGAAGTGAGGGAGAATTTTCTAGCTACAAAAGGAGAGGTCAAAGGGTTGTTTCATTCAAAACAGCCCCTATACTTGTTGATTTGCAAAACTTATGTTTTGACCACTAACACTTTTGACAACTTTGAATTTCCTTCTAGTGTGAAAACTCTTTTGCAAGAATTTGAGAATGTGTTTCCATCAAGAGTTCCAAGTAGGTTGCCATCATTGAGGGGAATTGAGCATCAAATTGATCTCATGTCGGGAGCTTATTTGCCTAATAGGCTAGCTTATAGGAGCAACCCTCAAGAGACCAAGGAGATCCAAAGACAAGTGGAAGAACTCATTGGTAAGGGATGGGTAAGAGATAGCAAGAGTCCATGTGCTGTCCCGGTAATTTTGGTTCCAAAAAAAGATGGTTCTTGGAAGATGTGCTCCGATTGTAGAGCTTTAAACAATATTACCATTAAATATAGGTATCCAATACCTAGACTTAATGATTTGCTTGATGAATTACATGGTGCTTGTTTCTTTTCCAAAATTGATTTGAAATGTGGTTACAATCAAATAAGGATTAAAGAAGGAGATGAATCGCTTTCAAAACTAAATATGGATTATATGAATGGTTAGTTATGCCTTTCGGTTTGACTAATACACCATGCACTTTTATGAGATTAATGAACCATGTTTTGAGAGAATTCATTGGTAAATTTGTGGTGGTGTACTTTGATGATATCCTTGTTTATAGAACAACCCTTGATTTGCATGTTGCACACTTAAAATTGGTGTTGTGTGTGCTTAGGAAGGAACAATTGTATGCTAACCTTGAAAAATGCATTTTTTGCAAAGACCACATTGTGTTTCTTGGTTTTTTAGTGAGTTCCAAAGGGGTTCAAGTTGATGAAAGAAAAGGTCAAGACTATCCAAGAGTGGCCTACACCTAAAAGTGTGACCAAGGTGAGAAGTTTTTGTGGCCTAGCAAGTTTTTATAGGCGATTTGTGAAGGATTTTATCACCTTGGCAGCACCTTTGAATGAGGTAATTAAAAAAAATGTTGTTTTCAAATGGGGGGAGAAACAAGAAGAAGCTTTCAATGCTCTTAAGCAAAAGTTAACCAATGCCCCCATACTTGCTTTGCCAAATTTTTCAAAATCTTTTGAAATTGAATGTGATGCTTCAAATGTTGGGATTGGGGCTGTATTGTTACAAGAAGGCCATCCAATTGCTTATTTTAGTGAAAAATTAAGTGGTCCTACCCTTAACTATTATACTTATGATAAGGAGTTGTATGCCTTAGTGAGAGCATTGAAAACATGGCAACACTAACTTTATCCTAAGGAGTTTGTGATCCATAGTGACCATGAGTCCCTAAAATACTTAAAGGGACAAGGCAAACTAAAAAAAAGGCATGCCAAATGGGTGGAATTTCTTGAGCAATTCCCTTATGTTATTAAACATAAAAAGGGAAAAGGAAATATTGTTGTGGATGCCTTGTCAAGGAGGCACTTTTTGCTTTATATGCTTGAAACAAAAATGATTGGATTTGATTGCTTGAAAGAAATGTATGAAGGAGATGACACCTTTGGTGAAATCTTCAAAAATTGTGAAAAGTTTTCTAAAGATGGTTTTTATAGATATGAGGGCTACCTTTTCAAAGAAAATAAATTATGTGTGCCCAAGTGTTCTACTAGAAACTTGCTTGTGAGCGAAGCCCATGAAGGTGAGTTGATGGGGCATTTTGGGGTCCAAAAGACCTTAGATACATTGAAAGAGCATTTTTATTGGCCTAACATGAAGAAAGATGTGCAGAACTTTGGTGAGCGATGTATTGTTTGCAAAAAGGCCAAGTCAAAGGTAATGCCTCATGGTTTATATACCCCTTTACCAATTCCCGATTCTCCATGGATTGATTTATCAATGGACTTTGTTTTAGGGCTGCCTAGAAAAAGTAATGGTAAGAATTCCATATTTGTTGTTGTTGATAGGTTTTCTAAAATGGCTCATTTTATTCTTTGTAGGAAATTTGATGATGCTAATGATGTGGCGGATTTGTTCTTCAAAGAAGTGGTGAAACTCCATGGATTACCAAGAAGCATTGTTAGTGATAGGGACTCCAAGTTCCTAAGCCATTTTTGGAGGACCTTATGGGGAAAGTTGGGTACTAAGTTACTATTTTCTACTACTTGTCACCCTCAAACAGATGAACAAATAGAGGTCATGAATAGGACTTTGGGTACCTTGCTAAGGACCATTTTGAAAAAGAATATTAAAAATTGGGAAGTTTGCTTACCTCACATTGAATTTGCTTATAATAGGGTTATGCGTAGCACCACTAGTTGTTCTCTTTTTGAGGTTGTTTATGGTTTCAATCCACTAACTCCTCTTGATTTGTTGCCAATGCCTAATATTTCAGTTTTTAAGCATAAGGAAGGACAAGGCAAAGCGGACTATGTGAAAAAGCTCCATGAAAGAGTTAAGGCCCAAATTGAAAAGAGGAATGAGAGCTATGCTAGACAAGCAAACAAGGGGCACAAAAAAGTTGTTTTACAACCTGGAGATTGGGTTTGGGTTCACATGAGAAAGGAGAGGTTTTCATAGCAAAGGAAATCCAAGCTTCAACCAAGAGGGAATGGTCCATTTCAAGTACCTGAAAGGATAAATGACAATGCATACAAGATTGAATTGCCCGGTGAGTATAATGTGAGTACTACATTTAATGTGTCTAACTTAGCTCTTTTTGATGCAGATGGAGAAGTCGATTTGAGGAAAAATCCTTTTGAAGAGGGAGAGAGTGATGAGGACATGGCAAGGACTAAGGGCAAGGAACCTTTAGAAGGACTTGGAGGACCTATGACAAGGGTTGGAACAAAGAAGGCCAAGGAAGCTCTTCAACACGTGTTAACCATGCTATTTGAATTTAGGCCCAAGTTACAAGTGGAGAAGTTTCGGATTGTCAATTGCACCATGTTCCAAGAAGAGTAGAGGGTGCCACCTTTGTTGAGTTTTTTTATTAGCATTTTGTTAGTTGAAATAAAGGCCCAAACTTGTGTTAAAGTGGCTGTCAATTCTCTTTGGATTTGCACCACCTATGGACTTGTTTTAATTTGAAGAAATAAAGGTTTAATAAGGTGGAAACTCTAGGCTTGTGGCTGCCTCTTGGCTGACCAGGAGTTGTGCATTATTTCACATGTCTCGTGTCTTAATTCTAGTTTTAATTAGGTATAATGACACCATCAATTGTTGTTATTGGTGATCATTTTTCTTAATTATAGTTTTAATTAGGTATAATGACACCATTAATTGTTGTTATTGGTGATCATTTCATCTTCTCACTTTTGTAACCAACTTGATGTCGTTCCTATTTATGGGTTGCTTAGTTTCTAATAAAGGACGGACCTTGAATTGAGTTTTAATAACCTTCTAAAGTGTGACAGTGAAACTCCTTTGTTACTTGAGTGATTCAAGAAATTGGTTTATCAAGGAACACCACCTTGTGTGTGACACCAATTTCGGATGAGTGATTCTTCCAACCACCTTCTTCATTCTCCTTCTTCATCATTCTAAACCATCATTCTCCATCCAACACATTCAAACTTTGAACCAAATCCCTTCCATTCAGCCCTCCATAAACTCGCCACTTTCTCTCTCCTTATCCAGTCCATTTTCTGAATTTTCATACAAGTACAAAAAAAAACCTTTGAAGATCCATCGTCAACCCTTGTGCAAATGGGTTTACATCACCCTCCCAACTTTCAAAGACAAGAAGGTAATTTAAAATTTTCATTATAATATTCAATCATAAAATATAAAATTGCATTCAATAATATAAGTTTTGATTGTCAATTTCTAAGATTGAGTAAGAGAATTAACTTTCTAACATGATTTCTATAATGCTTGACTAAATGTTTTAATTAGATTGTAAGAGTAATTAAATTTGAGGGCTAGTTTAGTGGTAAGGAACATTCCTTGTAACACCGTGTTTTTCAGAATGTCTGGATAAGTGGTTTTAATTAATTGAAAAATGTAATTAAATTTAAATTTAAGGGTTAGTAATTAATTAATTAATTATGAGGTGATTGTTTATGTTGTTTATTTTTATGTTTATGCTTAAACCATGTTCTATGTGTGATTAGTTGATTTTTAGAGTGTTTGAACCTAGGTGAAGGGCCTTGAGTGATGGGAATGAGGTAGGTAAGTTTAGTGAGCCTTGGAGTGGTAAGCATCTTTTCTTCCTCCCTTTGACTCCATTTTTGTTTTTCTCATAGAATTCCCATGGGAGCTCATGAAAAAAGATTTGTTTCCATATTTTTTATCCTATTTGTGGTCATTTTTGGGTTTGGGATAATGTTGTTATGATGGGCTTGCTGTTGGAGTGGATGAAATAGTATACTTGGGAGGGTGAGATTCATGCCAGAACTCCGCTTCACTAAAATGACCCGAGGGTCTCACCTAGTGTGGTATTGTCCTGAGTACCACTTCTATGTTTTGACTTCGAATGGCATGTCAGAGTGTTGAGAACTACTTCTTAAGACTCTTTAGTGTTTATGGGATGAATTATTATTGATGGTGAATCTTGGATCCTTAAGACTGACCATGAGTGAGATGTGGGTAGGGAGCTTTTGTATCTTAAACCTCAAGAAATCCAAGTTTAATGGTTGTTTTTGTGAGTAGGAACATAAGTTGTAGGTGCTCAGAAGGTGTAACACCTTGAAATTTCACTAATTGAAAATCGATGTTTAATGTATTTCTTGTGTTATTTGATTATTTGATTGATTTGGATGAGTTGGGGCATTGTGTGAATTAGCTATGTGTGATTGCCTGATGTGGATGTCAGGTTATGTGAAGTTTGATTGACCTATGCAGAAATTATGAGATTTCAAGTTTTACCTAAACCTATTCCGGTAAAACTGTAATCTTGAACTCGTTAACCATTGGATCACTTTCAAATTTGGACTGTAGGTTGGTAACTCAGGTCTTCGTGCTTTGACCATTGGGATTTTCAAAATAACACTTTTGGAGATTTTGCTTAGTCAAACAAGCGTGCTAAACGCAATTCCAACCCAAGGAGAAAAATCGCTAAGAGAGATTAGTGCGCTAAGTGCAATTCTAGCCAGTAGAGAAATTGCACTCAACGCGAAATGTCGCGCCCAGTGCAAAAAGTTGAATTTCGCTTAGCGAGATGAACTCGTTAAGCAAGATCTACAAATTATAGATACGTTCTTTAGCGTGAAAAACATGATTTTTCACTCTTTTTTCTCTTCAAACGCCCACATAAACCCTAACACCTTCTTCTCCACCACCCATAACCATCGGTGGCCACCACAAGCCGTTGTTGCTTGCCGCTGGATCATCGCAAGGAGAGGAACATTTTAATCAGAGCGGAATCCTCAGAATCTATCTCAAGGATTCGATAGAGAAACAACCTCTCAATCCTTTCTTTTATAGTTTCTCTAAGGTAACCTGAACTTCTATGTCTTTCTCCTAGTTAGTTTGAGCATCTCTTAGTATCTCTTGTGTTTTGGCTACCATAATAGGATGTTTTCACTCTTTCTTTGAAAAACCCTTGAAAATAAGACATTGTAAAAGTTACCTTTTATAAAATTGATGTTGTTTTCGTCACCTTTGTTGAACCCCGGTTACATTGGCGTGATCAAAATTTCAAAATGGCATATCTTTGTAGTAGAACTCGAAACACCCCTTAGTCCCTTTTATTTTGATAGGGGTATTTGACCCTCGAATGTTGATATTAACTTTGTTTTTTAAATCTATACTAAATTGCCTTCTATTTGGTATATATAAATCTGTGTTTGGACCGACGAACGTGTATGTGAAAGGCCTCTGAGCGATGCAGAGAGGAGCTAACAGAGAGCCCACGATAGGTGAGGGGAGTTTATTATAATTTATGGCTTTGATACCATAATTGGGGTCAGGGAACCCAATTATGGGAATGTTTGCCCCTATGTATGCTGGTTTTCAAGAAAGACAATTTTTTCGACTAATGGGATGCAATACATCTGTTATTGATAAATGACATTATCGTTTTATCAAACTTATGTTGTCTGAAGACCTGGGGAGTGTGAATCTCAGGCATAAAATTTATATGGATGTATGTGTGGAATGTGATTATTGATGATAATAATTGATATGAGATGATGTCGGTGTTTATGATAATATTGATATGAGATGATGTTGTTATTGATGATAATATTCATATGAGATGATGTTTTTATTGTTGATAATGTCAGTGAGATGAGATAATATTGATGTTGATAATGTCATTGAGATGAGATGATGTTGATGTTGAGAATGACATTGAGATGGGATGATGTTGATGTTGATAATGACATTGAGATGAGATGTTGACAATGTCATTGTGATGATGTATGCTCTGTATGTACATAGGGGTGCAGTGACCAAGTTGAGTATCCCTGGTGGGGAAAATAGAGTGGTTAAAGAGTTTTAAGCATCTCTGGAATGAAAGGGTGGCTTAGAATCATTAATTATCCATGATCAGTGCATTGATGGTGCCCATGTGTCATACTTCATACTGCATGCAAATAGTATAAACTTTGTTAGTAAGTACGCGTAGTTTTTCATGAGGCAAAATACTTGTGCTTGGAGGCATGTCACTCTGTTTGGAAATCCCTTGTGATTTAGGCTGATCACCATGGGGGGAATTGCATGTGCACAACAAGGTGGTGACCTTGACACTTGTTGCCTAGTTTTTCTGAGTGTGAGTGTCGCGTGGGCACGCTCAGGCTATTTCCTTATGAATGGTACCACATTGCATTTGTGAGTTGAGGTTAGGTGCATACATCATATTGAGCATGATTGATTAGAATTCTGGAAAAGTTCATGAATAGTTGATAAGTGTATGTTGAATTGATGGATAATTGCGTATGATCATGGTACTTGTTATTGTTTCTCCTGCTAATTATGGTCATTTGATAATTGTTGGTTTCTTTTATGATAAACTCACCCTTGCAATTTTGTACCGTGTGGCTGGTACCTGTGATGATCGTGAACCTTTATTCGTGGGAGCAAATGAACAATAGTAGATGACGTGGAGGGAGATTATTTTTGTGGGAGTCGTCAAGCCAACGTGATGATGTTGGGATTATTTTGGGAGAAAATTGTGTGTTGTAATCAACTCCTCCGTAGTGGTTCCATTATTCTTTTTTTATTTAGGCATGTAAATCTCAAATTTAGATACATGTAAAAACTAAATTATTTTCTGTCATGTGAATGGTGTATAATGGTTTAAAATATACATATATGTGTGTGTGTGTGTGTGTGTGTGTGTGTGTGTGTGTGTGTGTGTGTGTGTGTGTGTTTTGGTGAATGTATATCACAAAACATTTAATCTCATTTTCATAATCAAATTAATGGAGATTTCATTTAAAAATTGAAATTACTCGTTTTAGAGTTAGTGATATTGTAATGACGAGACGGGTCGTTACATTGGTGGTATTAGAGCTGGCCAAACCTTTCGGTCAATGAGTTGTGAGTTTGTTGTGTTTCTGATGTGTCATTATTTTCTCCCATTTCTTAACCCTTTTTGTCACCATTTTAATTACTGATTAGCCTTAATTGTCAAATTAATTATGCAGTTTTATCATTTGGGCCTACTTGACTAATTTTGTGTTTTTTAATTTAATTTCAGGAGAATTATAAGCAATTGGGCTTGAATCCGGAATTAGGCTTGGACTTGAAGAGAGCAGACAATTTTAGTTTATCAAATCTTATGTTATCTAGATTTTATTCCATCCAATCTTATCTTATCTTATCCAGATTTTATTTTATCTGGATTTTATTTCATCTACATTTTATTTCATCCAATCTTATCTTATCTTGTCCAGATTTTATTTTATTTATGGGCTTGGACTTAAAACAGATTTGTAAGCTTTGGGGCTGAGAACATATATAACAACACCAAGGTTTTAGTTTTGGGGAGTTTTTCGAATAGGAGAATAATTTTAGGATTTTAGAATTCCAGTTTTTACTTTTCATGCGCACTATTCACGTAGCAATAAAATTTGTTTTGTGCTTCAATCTGCAACTTCGTTTTCTGCTTCAATCTGCAATTTCGTTTTCTACTGATTAATGGAAGGCTAAGTCTTCAGCGTTGTTTTCTCTTGAGGATCAAGCACAACTCTCTTTGAGGTTTTATTATTACTATTGAATTATGATCAATTTTTCCTCTTCACCAATTACTTTGTAGTTGTTGCTATTAATCCATGCATGCTTAGTGCTTGATTAATTGTCTCTGCGCTTAATTTATGTTCATGCTTAATGATCGGTTTCGTTCATGATTAATTGGTGTGTGTGTTGCTTAATCACATAATGACAGCCTTATGTTAAATTTTGCTTAGTAATTTAATTTAGGGTTGGATTAAGTGGTTGAACTGATAAAGGATAAATTCTCGTAACCTAGGATAAGAGACTTGCTTGTGAATCAAGGGAAAATAACATGTTTTAATTCTGTTACGTTCTAATTAAAATTTGCTCGCTGTTTAAATCACAAAAACAAACAACCCCCCCCCCCCCAATTCATTACTGTTTTCTTATTATCTGTTATGAACGTTTGGTTGACCATTGCTCGTTGGGAGACGACTTAGGATCACTTCCTAGATACTGCATTTTAAATGATTCGGGTATGACCTCGATCAAATTTGGCGCCGTTGCCAGGGAGCAGTGGGCCAAAGGTTCATAATAGTGTTTAGTTGTCTTGTTTTGTGTAGCGTTCTGTTTTGCATTTCAGTCGCGTCCCCTATTTAGCGACTGTTTTTAGTGACTGATTCAACTTTGTGTTTTGCTGTGAATAGTGATGAACAGTGATTAACGACTGAGATTTAGCGACTTAATTAGCAATTTTTGTTTTGATAGTTAGAGTTGTTATTTTTGGCTGATTTTTTGTGTGGTAGTTTCTTTTGATCCATATTTTGTGTGAAAAACACTAGGAGCACTTGGTGTGGCAGTATTTGAGAGAGACAAAAATTTTGGGAACTTATTTTTAGCAAAACTTAAAACGGCCATAACTTTTGCTCCTGGTATCAGAATGACTATTATTATATATGCATTTGGGGAAGAAAAAAACTTCCCATACTATGATAATCGGCTAGCCGGTTGAGGTCTCCCAAACTCCAAAAATCAGCCGTTTATTAAGTTTTTATTTTTTTTTATTTTTCAAGTATTATTGTCCTATTTTTCTAAATGTTTCTTAGGTAGTTTTCATAGCTGCACTTTAAATTTTTGTTTGAAATTTTTTGTGCTATCTTTTCATGATTTTAGGATGTTCCTCACAAAATTTCAACTCATTTTGATATCGTTTGAGTATAACTGTAGTTTTACCCCCTTGTTAGGTGCTTGTTGAGAAACACATTATTTGTTGCATATAGTGCATGACTAGGGGCAATCCAGGTGATTTACAATCCTGAAATAGATAGAACCTTTCATAGAATAGTTAGGCATAGTGTACATCCTGGTCATTCCATGTATTTTGAGCATTTTGAGCATTATGAGCATTTTGTTGAGGGTGATTCTGAATATTCTGATTTTGAGCATTCCACTACTAATTTTCATACTGAGAACATGGCTCAACCTCCACCTCATGAGAGGACTCTTAGGGAGATGGTTGCACCTGATTTAACTTATGAAAGCTTGTGCATTCAATATCTTGATGAGGGTGTTCCATATGTTCTCAAGACTGGACTAATACATTTGCTACCCAAGTCTCATGGTCTTGCAGGTGAAGATCCTCATAAGCATCTTAAGGAGTTCCATATTTTTTGTTCCACCATAAAGCCCCTTGATGTCTAAGAAGATCATATCTTTCTAAAGGCTTTTCCTCATTCTCTGGAGGGAGTGGCAAAAGATTGGCTATAATACCTTGTTCCCAGGTCCATTTTCAGCTGGGATGACCTTAAGAGGGTGTTCTTGGAGAAATTCTTCCCTGCATCTAGGACCACTGCCATCAGAAAAGACATTTCAGGCATCAGGCAACTTATTAGAGAAAGCTTGTATAAGTACTGGGAAACATTCAAGAAATTGTGTGCAAGCTGTCCTCACCACCAGATTTCTGAGCAACTCCTTCTTCAATATTTCTATGAGGGACTTAGCAACATAGAGAGGAGTATGATTGATGCTGCCAGTGGTGGAGCTCTTGGTGATATGACCCCTGCTGAGGCTAGGAATTTGATTGAGAAGATGACTTCCAACTCCCAACAATTCAGTGCAAGAAATGATGCTATTGTCCTTAGAGGAGTCCATGAGGTGGCCACAGATTCATCTTCATCTACTGAAAATAAAAAGCTTGAGGGAAAACTTGATGCCTTGGTCAACCTAGTAACTTAGCTTGCCATGAATCAGAAATCTGCACATGTTGCAAGAGTCTGTGGTCTATGTTCTTCTGCAGATCACCATACAGAACTTTGTCCTTCTTTGCAGTAATCTGGAGTCAATGAGCAACCTGAAGCTTATGCTACAAACATTTATAATAGACCCCCTCAACAACAAAACCAACAACAACAGAATAATTATGATCTTTCAAGCAACAGATACAATCCAGGTTGGAGAAATCATCCAAATCTGAGATGGGCAAGTCCTCCACAACTACAACAGCCTGCCCCTCCTTTCCAAAATGCTGTTGGTCCAAGCAAGCCATATGTTCCTCCTCCAATACAGCAACAACAACAACAGTAGCAGCAGTCACAACAAAGACAACAAGCAACTGAGGCTCCTCCTCAACCTTCCTTATAAGAGTTAGTGAGGCAAATGACCATCCAGAATATGCAATTTTAGCAAGAGACAAGATCCTCCATTCAGAGTCTGACAAATCAGATGGGGCAGATGGCTACTCAGTTGAACCAAGCTCAGTCCTAAAATTCTGACAAATTGCCTTCACAGACTATGCAGAATCCAAAAAATGTGAGTGCCATCACCTTGAGGTCTGGAAACCAAATTCAAGTGCCTCCACCAGTAGAAACACCTGCACCTGAACCTGTCAAGCTTCATTCTACACCTGAAAAAGAGGATGAGATAGTTGCACAAAGGAGAAAGCTTCCTAACAAAAATTTTCATGCAGGTGGACCTTCTTCTAGTAATTCTAACTTACCGCAGCCTCCTATCCCTCTTCCATTCCCACCTAGAGCAATTCTAGACAAAAAAATGGAAGAAGTGGAAAAGGAGATCTTGGAGACCTTCAGGAAAGTAGAGGTGAACATACCTCTGCTAGATGCCATCAAGAAGATTCTAAGATATGCCAAGTTTCTAAAGGAGTTGTGCACCCACAAAAGGAAGCTCAAGGGCAATGAAAGGATTAGCATGGGCAGAAACGTGTCAGCATTGATAGGTAAATCTGTTCCTCACATTCCTGAGAAATGTAAGGACCCAGGTACTTTCTGTATACCTTGCATTATTGGGAACAGTAAATTTGAGAATGCCATGCTAGATCTAGGAGCATCAGTTAGTGTCATGCCTCTGTCCATTTTCAATTCTTTATCTCTTGGACCTTTGCAAACTACAGATGTGGTGATTCATTTGGCAAATAGAAGTGTTGCTTACCCCACAGGTTTCATAGAGGATGTGTTGGTTCGGGTTGGTGAACTTATTTTTCCTGTTGATTTTTATGTTCTTAATATGGAAGAGGGATTTTCCCATGGTTCAGTTCCAATTATTTTAGGCAGGCCATTTATGAAAACAGCCCGAACCAAGATAGATGTTTATGCTGGCACATTGTCTATGGAATTTGGTGATATTGTTGTTCATTTTAACATTCTTGATGCCATGAAACATCCATCTAAGGATCATTCTATTTTTCGTGTTGAGATAATTGATAAGATTGTTGATGATTATATGTTTGATTTTGATTTTGTTCTTCATGGTAGGAAACATCCATTTTTATATGATCTGCATACTTGTCATTCCTTATGCATTGAATTTGAATCTGAGTTTGAATTTGATCATGTATCTGATTTTTATGCTGAGAATGAATCTGAATTTGAGTCTGGTTCTTATTTTCTGGGTGTTGTACCTCTTGATGTTGATTTTTTAGAGTCAGAATGCACTAACCATGTTGCAGGAAGTAAATATACTTCTGACTTGCTTTATGAGGTACAGGTTGAGGAACCTTCTTCTTCTCCTACCCTGGTTCCTCCCACTGTTCAGCCACCACCCACACCAAAGTTGAAGCCCTTACCAACAACCCTCAAATATGCTTACTTGGAGGACAAAGAAAAATTTCCAGTGATCATCTCTGCCTCCCTTGCTGCTGAGCAAGAGGAGAAGTTGTTGCTAGTTCTCAAGAAGCACAAGAAAGCCATTGGATGGACTTTAGCAGACCTTCCTGGTATTAGCCCATCTACCTGCATGCATAGGATACTTTTAGAGGATGGAGCTAAGCCAGTGAGGCAGCCACATCGGCGACTCAACCCTGTCATTCTAGATGTGGTGAAAAAGGAAGTGACTAAGCTTTTACAAGTTGGAATCATCTACCCCATTTCTGACAGCCAGTGGGTGAGTCCAGTCCAAGTGGTTCCTAATAAGACAGGCCTCACAGTGATTAAGAATGAAAGGGATGAGCTTATCCCCACAAGAGTGCAGAACAGCTGGCGAGTCTGTATTGATTATAGGAGGCTGAACCAGGTAATCAGAAAAGATCATTTTCCCCTACCTTTCATTGATCAAATGCGTGAGCGCTTGGCAAGTAAGTCTCATTACTATTTTCTTGATGGTTTCTCTGGTTATTTACAAATTCATATTGCTCCTGAGGATCAAGAAAAGACCACATTCACTTGTTCCTTTGGCACTTTTGCCTATAGAAGGGATGCCCTTTTGTCTATGCAACGCCCCTGGTACCTTCCAGCGGTGTATGCTTAGCATTTTCAGTGATTTTTTAGAGAACATAGAGGTGTTTATGGATGATTTTACTGTTTATGATCCTCTTTTGATACATGTGTGGATAGTTTGGATAGAGTTCTTAATAGGTGCATTGAATCTAACCTTGTGCTAAATTTTGAAAAATGTCACTTCATGGTAGAACGAGGTATAGTTTTAGGGCATATCATTTCCAGTAGGGGCATAGAGGTAGACCCTGCAAAAATAGATGTTATTTCACAATTGCCTTACCCCTCTTGCATGCGAGAGGTTTGTTCTTTTCTTGGTCATGCAGGGTTTTATAGGCGCTTTTTCAAGGATTTTAGCAAGGTAGTCCTTCCACTATCCAATCTGCTGCAAAAGGAGGTGGAGATTGATTTTGATGATCAGTGCAAAGAGGCTTTTGATTGCCTTAAGCATGCGGTGACGACCACACCTATCATTCATGCACCTGATTGGACAGCCCCATTTGAGCTAATGTGCGATGCATCCTGTCATACCCTAATTTCGTCCGGGGATTATAATTTGATGATATACAACCATTGATTGGCCGCTTCGAGATATTTGGCATCCTTTGTTGCACAATATGTGAAGTCCCGAGACGTGCCGAAAATCAAAAGGAAGCAGGCTTGCGCGATCTGTGAAAATTCCGTGATGTGACGGAAATCGAAAGGAGGTATTTTTCGCAATCCGTGAGTTTTCATAACTTCTTCCAAAGCTAAAAAAGGAGTAAATACATAATCCGTAAGGACTCGTAACCTTGCGGAAGGAAAATAAGTATCGTTACGAAATTCGTAAATTTTCGTAACGTTACGGAAAAAGAATCACCAAAAAAGGTAGAGGGGTGCATTTAGTAAAAAGGGGGGTACAAATAGCAATCAGGCCCACTTGGGCCTTCCAGATTCTTCCTCCAGAAGGCTGTTGCTTCTGGAGGAAGCAACCTTGCTCGCCTGGGCGAGCTGGGTGGCAAGCTCCTCCCCTATTTTGCTATAAATAGGGGGAGGAGTGAAGGGAGAAGGGGTTCAGCCTTCTTGGCACTTCTTATTCTCTCGAAATTGTTGAGGAAAATTATTTCCGTGAAGAAAATCCAAGCCAAGGCGCTTCCATAACGTTTCCGTAACGTTTCCGTGAGTAATTACGCGAAGATTCTCGACCGTTCTTCAACATTCATCGTTCGTTCTTCGTTTTCTTCAGTCTTCAACGGGTAAGTACTTCAAACCGAGCCTTTTAATTCATTCTATGTACCCGTGGTGGTCCACATTTTGGTTCATGTATTTTTATTCTCGTTTTCATTCGCTTTCTATACCCCCTTTTGACGTGCTTAAGTCATTTAAGTCATTTCTCGCCTAATCCAAAAATAAAATAAATTTCCACCGATCATTTGAATTGTAGTATTCGTTAATTTCTGTTAAAATGAATTCCGACCGTTCGGTCGTGCCGTAACCACGTTGGAAATCAAAAAAGAGGTAAAATAATAATATAATAATCAAAAAATACCTTTTAGTAAAATAAAGCGAAAAATCAATCGAACGTTTTCTCTTTGGGATTTCTCATTTTTAATTGAATTAACTAATAACTAAAGTGAAACTAAGGCTAAAATCAACTCGCCTAGTCAAGCTCGTCCACAAAAAAAATAGGGTTTTGAAAGTTTATCATTTCAGTTTCTTACCAAGTAAATGGATCATTTTTAAGGTCCAACGCCTTAAAATGATCACCCTTCAAGTAAAAAGAATCAATTGATTCACGCACGTGAAAGAACTACGTAGGTCTGATTTCCTCTTTGATGGAGGGTACGTAGGAGCAAGAGCCCCGCTTTTGTCGACCTCAAAAAATAAAAAGAAATAAAAGTTAAGATAACACAATTTCCCCAATTCTGAAAAATAGGCTGTTGTCCTTTGAGACGAACGTGAGAGGTGCTAATACCTTCCTCAAACGTAAATACAACTCCCGAACTTAGAATTTTCATTTTGACCGGTTTCCTTCGATTTTCCCGACGTTTTCCACAAATAAACGTAGGTGGCGACTCCACGCATCTTTCCTCCTTTGGGAAGCGCACCCGTGAGCCTCGCCCTCGCTCGCCCGCGAAGGGCACATGGCGACAGTTGGCGACTCCACTGGGGATTTTTTGTGAGTTAGGCCTATTTTAAGGAATTGGGGAATTGTGAAACTTTGTGTGTGCATTTGTTGAACTGTGTAAAATGTAAATAATTGTTGTCTATTTCGCATTCTTTACACTGCATTCTAAGCACCCACGGGTTTGAGTAAAAAAAGGGGCCCTACACCCGGGTTCATGGGAATTTAAGGAGTGGAGGTGAATCTATCATCATGCTAGGTCTCCGACTTGCTTGATAATAGTGAAACCTCATCTAGAGCTTTCTCTCTTTATAATGTGTTGTCGCTGGTATTCCATACCGCCACAATATTATTATCTTGAGTGATGATACCTCTAGAAAACAGCCGTGTGAGTTATGAATTGTTGGGGAGTAGTTATTAGAGACCCCTAGATATTGTCCTATAGGTTCCCAAATAGGGGCAAAGAGCAAACACGCTCTGTGCCATTCGTCATCATGCATTTTTTGGTAAATAGTACCAGTTTATAGTTTTGCTAGTGATGTTTGGTTTCTTTAGAGTAATACGTAACCTTTTTAATGCTACGTCGAGGCGCCATCATGCCCAAACGTAGCATTAAAGTTGGATCCCTGCGGTCTCGTATGTGTGAATTACCCCTTTGTGTTGTTTTCTTTCCGTTTCATGCATACGCATTGCTTCAATCATGTCAGAGTCTTGATCCACCCCTTTTTTAGGTAAAATGATGGGGACAAATCAAAACGGCAAAAGGTTTTATCAAGTCAAGGTTAAAAGTCTAGATGTCACTAGCCTCAAGGAATTGGGATGATTGATGGGACCTCTCCAAAGGCAAGCCTTCCGCAAAGTGTACGGGAAGATTCTAGATTTGACCGCAGCGGAGGTATTTACGAAAGCTGTCGTATCCCTCGCCCAATACTATGACCAGCCGTCGAGGTGTTTCACGTTTGGGGACTTCCAAATGGTACCAACTATTGAAGAGTTTGAGGAAATATTAGGATGCCCTCTTGGGGGGAGAAAACCGTATCTTTTCTTCGGCTTTCTTCCTTCCTTGAGCAAGATTGCAGCTGTGGTTGGAGATTCAGAAAAAGAGTTGGATCGCATGAAGCAAACTCGGAACGACGTAGTGGGCCTGCCTCGGAAATACTTGGAAGGCAAGGCAAGGGATATGGCGAGCCAAGAGAAGTGGGGCCCGTTTGTGGATATTTTAGCTTTGTTGATTTTTGGGGTTGTCCTCTTTCCGAACGTGGACGGTTTGGTGGACTTAGCCGCCATTGACGCCTTCCTCGCGTATCACCACAGCAAGAAGAGTCCAGTGGTGGCTATCTTGGCAGATTTGTTTGATACCTTTGATCGGAGATGTGAGAAAAACAGTGCACAGATTGTCTGTTGTTTACCCGCTCTCTGTGTGTGGTTGGTTTCAAACTTATTCCAACAAGACACAAGACACCCGTGTGTCCACTTCAAAGCTATCGCTCATGCGCCGAAAAAGAAAGAGTCGATTGGGACCAACATTTGGCTGGGATAGGGGGCAGCACAATCAATTGGTTTCCTCGTTGGAAGGAAGGCAAGGAAGGAGTTCTTTTCTCGTGTGGGGACTACCCTAATGTTCCATTGATAGGGACTAGGGGTTGTATTAATTATAATCCCGCACTCGCCATAAGACAACTAGGGTACCCCATGAGGGGAGCGCCAACCGAAGAAAGTCTCTCGCCTTTCCTTGTGAGGGATCTAGGCGCGCAAAGTCCCAAGGTTATACAAAGAATCCACAAGGCGTGGAGGAGTCCGTTAAGGAAAGACAAGGAGCTTAGGGGCATCCGTAATGGCGTCATCGGAGGTTATCATGGATGGCTAAGAATTCACACGCGAGGGTTAGATTGGCTCTCCAAGTTGAAAGTTATCGATGAGGAAAACTTCGAAGCTCCGGAGGAAGATGAAGAAGTCCGAGCTCTAAAATTGGAGCTAGGGAAGGCAAGACTCGCCAAGGAGAAGTTCAAATCAGCTGCTACACACATCCGGAAAGAGTGCACCGAGTTACAAGAGGAAAACGCGGCCACTGCAAGATCCCTTGAACAAGAAACTAAAAGGGACCGCAAGGAGGAATATGGTCGAGAGAAATTCCGAGGAGCGTTGTGGGGTAGCAACAGTGAGCTCAAGCTCCGAAGAGAGGAAAGAGACCGGTCACGGGTGCATGGCATGATCTTAAAAGAAGAGTTAGCTGCGTGCGCAAGATCCAATAGGAGTTTGGCTCAACACTTGGAAGCCACAGAGCAAAGCATGCTAGCTATCATAGGGCAATACAAGGAAGAGTTGAACCAGTCTGTGGCCCATGAACAAAAGCTAGTGGAGGATTTTGCACAAGTGTACGCCGAAAAAGAAGCAAGAGGGAGGGTGATTGATGCATTGCATCAAGAAGAGACTATGTGGATGGATAGGTTCGCCTTGACGTTGAATGGAAGTCAAGACCTCCCGCGTCTATTAGCCAAAGCAAAAGCCATGGCCGAAGTGTGTACGGCCCCCGAGGAGATTCATGGGCTAATCAATTACTGTCAACACATGATAGATTTGATGGCCCACATAATTAGAAACCGTTAGGTTCTCTTGTAACACCTTTGTATAATCTTGGCTAGATGAAAGCTTTGTTCTTTTTATAAAATGAGAAGTTATGAACTCATCATGTTATCTAAAAAACCCTTGGGGTGGATCCAAGTGTTCTGATCATTCATTTGCATATTCATGTTTTGGTGGCATACTCACCATTGTTTATCTCTTTAGGAATTTCATCATAACTAAGAAAACACCAAGGCACCCCTATAACACTCGATCCAGAAAAATGGATAATGAAGAGGGCATGCAGGAACAGATGAAGGCCGATCTATCAGCTTTAAAAGATCAAATGGCTTCCATCTCGGAGGTCATGTTAAAACTCCAGAAAGCTATAGAGGATAAAGCCACGACAACCGCCTCCAGTACGGTTAGGGAAGCGGAGTCGGTGCTGCAGCCCGCCTTAAATTCGGGCCGAGACAGAAACACGACCGTGTTTGGTCGAAGGTATAGTCCGCAAGCTTATCCTTATGGCTTGCCTCCTGACTTCACCCCCCGTGCCACCCCGAAAGATTTAAGCCAAGCCCCTACTTTCGAGGGGCAACTCCCACCTTATGATGACTATCCCGGGCAAGACGATGAGGAAGGAGATACCCATCTTGGCCCCCTACTCCACCTCAAAGATCCGTCGCCCCATGAACTACCCCAACCGAACATAGTCCGCCATATCCCGGCTTCCCCCACACCCGTAAAAGAATTTGTTCCCTTCGCGGAAGATAAGGGGAAGATGGAGGCGCTTGAAGAGAGGTTAAGAGTAGTCGAGGGCCTTGGCAATTACCCATTCTCGGATTTGGCGGATTTATGTCTCGTGCCCAACATCGTCATCCCTCCCAAGTTCAAAGTACCAGACTTTGATAAGTACAAAGGGACGACATGTTCAAAAGGGCATCTCCGGATGTATTGCCGAAAGATGGGGGCGTATTCTGCGGACGAAAAGTTGTTGGTCCATTTCTTTCAAGACAGCTTGGCCGGAGCAGCTGTAGCATGGTATACCAATCTGGAAGCTTCCCAGATCCAATCGTGGAAGGACTTGGCAACTGCCTTCATTAGGCAGTACCAGTACAATACGGACATGGCTCCCGATCGGAACCAGCTTCAGAGCATGACTAAGCAAGAGCATGAGTCCATTAAGGAATATGCCCAAAGATGGAGAGATCTCGCAGCCCAAGTCGTACCACCCATGATGGAGAGGGAGATGATCACAATTATGGTAGATACGTTACCCACGTTCTACTATTAAAAGCTGATAGGCTACATGCCAGCTAACTTTGCGGATCTCGTCTTCGCCGGAGAAAGGATTGAATCCGGACTACGAAAAGGCAAGTTCGAATATGCTGCCAATATGGCCCCCAACAACAGCAGAAGAGCCCCAGTAGTGGGCGCAAGGAAAAAGGAAGGAGACGCCCACGCGGTCACCACCGCCCCAACGTGGATGAAAGCACCCCAAAATATCCAAAGCTCATACCAACCCAATCCCCCAAATTTTTTAATCCGAGCCGGGAATACCCTCCCGACTCAAGTAAAAGGACCACCCGCAGCAGAAAGAGCGCCGGCCCAACGCACAGCTCTACCCGCACCCCGGCCAGTTAATAATACAGCCCCCGACGCGACCTATCAATATGCACAACACCCACCCCCGAAAGACAACTTCCCTCCTATTCCCATGGCATACTCCGAGTTATGGCCTTCATTATTGGAGAATCATTTGGTGGTGGCCATACCCGGGAAGGTCCTCCAGCCACCCTACCCCAAGTGGTATGACCCGGGTGCCAAGTGTGCGTACCATAGTGGAGTTCCCGGACACAACATTGACTCCTGCCTCCCGTTCAAATATAAGGTACGACACCTAATCAGTGTCGGTTGGCTATCGTTTCAAGAGGAAGGCCCAAATGTTAAAACCAACCCGCTAGCTAGTCATGGAGGGGCTAGCGTGAACGCCGTCGAAGAGGATAGGTCATCGCGGGCAAAGAGATTAGGAGAGGTAGCTACTTCTAGACGCTTCATCTATCAATCACTGCAAGCGGCGTGCATGGTCTCCCGTGGCGGAGGCGAAAGGGACGAATGTATGTTTCACCACGGGGAGTCGCACGACATGGAAACCTGTCCCGCGGTAGAAGAATTGCTTCAGCGGCTCATGGACTGGGGGCAGCTTGAAGTGTCCATAGGAGGGAGGGAAGAACCACAAATTTGCATGCAGTCGGAAGAGAAGAAGGTTCCTCTAACCCCCAAGGCCCTAGTGATATGTTTTACTAGAAAAGGGACCGGCTCCACATCCGTATACCCCCGGGCGGCGCCCAAGCCAATGCCATTTGCATATCAAAGTAATAAGGCCGTTCCGTGGAAGTATACCCCTCCCGCGTCCAGCGAAAGAGTTGCAACCGAAGTTGACTCCCTATCAGCTAAGGTAACCAACATCACCGGCCTCAGTGGCGTAACCCGCAGTGGTCGAGTGTTCGCTTCCCCTCACCCGGCAGAATTGCCCTCCAAAGGGAAAGCGCCCATGGTCCAAGAGCCCACAGACATAGCCACCCCCTCGAAAGAAGTAGATCCTCTAGTGGCAAGAGGGGCTGAAAAGAAAGAAGGTCTTCAAGGAAAAACAATGACTTTGGAAGAGGCCCATGAGTTCCTCCGCCTCATCCAACAGAGCGAGTTTAAGGTAGTCGAGCAAATGAATAAAACTCCAGCAAGGATCTCTTTGCTTGAACTACTCATAAACTCCGAGCCTCATCGTGCGCTGTTGATGAAGGTCCTTAACGATGCCCATGTAGCACATGATATCTCAGTAGAGGGTTTCGAGGGCATCGTTAATCATATAACCACCAACAATTATATCGCGTTCGCGGAAGAAGGGATTCCCGTTGAGGGGAGAGGACACAACAAGGCTCTACATGTGTCGGTGAGATGTATGGACCACGTTGTCGCAAAGGTGCTTATCGACAATGGATCGAGTTTAAATGTAATGCCGAAGACCACTTTGGAAAAGCTTCCTTTTAGTGCGTCACGTTTAAAACCGAGCTCGATGGTGGTGCGAGCCTTTGATGGTACTCGGCGGGAAGTGATGGGGGAAATCGTCATTCCCATTCAGATAGGCCCCCACACTTGCAATGTGGTGTTTCAAGTAATGGATATAAATCCCGCCTATAGCTGCCTCTTGGGAAGACCTTGGATTCATGCCCTGGGAGTGGTCCCTTCAACGCTTCACCAGAAATTGAAGTTCGCAGTGGGTGGACTTTTAGTGATAGTGTCGGGTGAAGAGGATATGTTAGTGAGCTGCCCCTCCTCCGCACCGTACGTAGAAGCGGTAGAAGAATCATTGGAAACGGCTTTCCAATCCTTTGAGGTGGTGAGCTGCGCCTCTGTGGAACCAAGTCCGTCGCTACCTTCTCTCTCCAAAGTGGCCATAATGGTGGTGCATGTTATGCTCAGGAACGGATTTGAGCCCGGAATGGGTCTAGGCAAGGGCTGCCTCGGGAATGCCAACGTGGTCGACATCAAGGGAAATCCATACAAGTATGGATTAGGGTATGAACCCGGGATGCCGGGGAGGAGGAACGTGCCGTCAAGATTTCGGGCGGATCGGGTATGGCCCGGCCGTATTAGCCAGTGTTTCACCAGTGCTGGAATGGTGTCCCAGGAGGAGGTGGTCGCAATAGAAGAGGAGTTCCCTCAAGACCCACCAAGTTTTGTGCAACCATGCCACCCCGATTCCCAAGTGGGGAACTGGCGCGTGATAAGCCAGTCAGAAGTCTATACCGTTGATTCAATGTAATTAGAGCCTATAGATTTCCTTTCTCTTTTGTTTTGTGAAACCTACCTTATTAAATAAACAAAGAGATCTTGTTTCATCTGTTCTTGCGGTTCCACCTTTTCTCATATCATTTTGCATGTTTTTGTTTCTTTTGTCTTGTTTGGTATAGATATGAGGGTCGATTCTTTGAGGATCCTAACAACGAGGGTTTGACAATCGATTTCGATCGAGATATAAGCCAAACGATAAACGAGGAAGAGGAAGAAGACGTCCTGTCACCAAAGTTGGAGAGGTTGGTCGCTCAGGAAGAACGTGAAATGAAGCCTCACCAAGAAGAAACCGAATTGGTAAACTTGGGGACCACGGAGGAAAAGAAAGAAGTAAAGGTAGGAACCGGTATGACCGCGCCTATCCACCAAGGCTTGATAACCCTTCTTGAAGAGTATCAAGATGTCTTTGCATGGTCATATCAAGATATGCCCGGTCTGGATTCCAACATTGTGCAGCATAAGTTGCCTTTGAATCCTGGGTCTTCCCCGGTTAAGCAAAAGTTACGAAGAATGAGGCCCGAGATGTCTTTAAAAATTAAAGAAGAAGTAAGGAAGCAGTTTGATGCAGGTTTCTTAGCTGTGGCGCGGTACCCGGAGTGGGTGGCCAACATTGTCCCAGTCCCGAAAAAAGGACGGCAAGGTTCGAATGTGTGTAGACTACCGGGACTTGAACCGAGCCAGTCCTAAAGACAATTTTGCCCTGCCACACATTGATATATTGGTAGATAATACAACCAAATTCGCCCTTTTCTCATTTATGGATGGTTTCTTGGGGTATAATCAAATAAAGATGGCACCCGAAGATGTAGAGAAGACCACTTTCGTCACCCTATGGGGGACATTCTGCTATAAAGTGATGGCCTTCGGGCTGAAAAATGCTGGGGCAACCTATCAGCGTGCCATGGTGGCATTGTTCCATGATATGATGCATAAGGAAATAGAGGTCTACGTAGATGACATGATTGCCAAGTCTCGGATTGAGGATGAACACCTTGTCAATCTGCGTAAGCTGTTTGGAAGGTTGCAGAAATACCAATTAAAACTAAACCCAACCAAATGCACCTTTGGGGTAAAGTCGGGGAAGTTGCTAGGATTTATCGTAAGTCAGAAAGGGATAGAGATAGATCCCGAGAAAGTGAAGGCCATCCTTGAAATGCCGGAACCACGCACGGAGAAGTAGGTTCGGGGGTTTTTGGGCAGGTTGAATTATATCGCGAAATTTATCTCGCAACTCACCCCTACCTGTGAGCCCATTTTTAAGCTATTACGTAAGAACCAGGCGGTCCTGTGGAACAGTGACTGCCAAGAGGCCTTCGAGAAGATCAAACAGAGTCTCACAAACCTCCCGGTGCTGATGCCACCTGTAATAGGAATACCTTTTTTCCTGTACATGACTGTGTTGGACGAATCTATGGGGTGCGTGTTGGGTCAGCACGATGATTCTGGGAAAAAGGAGCAAGCCATCTACTATCTAAGCAAGAAGTTTACTGCATGTGAGATGAATTACTCAATGCTGGAAAGGACATGTTGTGCTCTGGTATGGGCATCACATCGGCTTAGGCAGTACATGCTCAGCCATACCACGTGGCTTATTTCCAAGATGGATCCCGTGAAATACATCTTTGAGAAACTGGCCCTCATGGGACGAATCGCTAGGTGGCAGGTACTATTATCTGAATTCGATATCGTTTACGTCACCCAAAAAGCGGTAAAGGGAAGTGCCTTAGCGGATTATTTGGCCCAGCAACCCCTCCAGGATTATCGGCCGATGCACCCTGAGTTCCCAGATGAAGATATCATGGCCTTGTTTGAAGAGAAGCGGATGCACAAGGACATAGACAAATGGATTGTTTGCTTCGATGGGGCATCTAACGCTTTGGGCCACGGAGTAGGGGCAGTCCTTGTATCCCCGGATGACCAGTGTATTCCTTTCACGGCTAGGCTAGGTTTTGATTGTACCAACAATATGGCCGAGTACGAAGCATTCGCCCGCGGGGTTCAGGCGGCCATTGATTTTGATGTGAAACTACTCAAGGTGTATGGAGACTCAGCTTTGGTGATACACCAGTTGAAAGGAGAATGGGAAACTAGGGATCCGAAGTTGATACCCTATCAAACTCACATCTTGAGGTTAGCCAAGTACTTTGACGACATTTCCTTCCACCACATACCTCGGGAAGAGAATCAAATGGCTGATGCATTAGCCACCTTGGCATCCATGTTTCAACTTGCCCCACACAGGGATCTGCCGTACATCGAGTTCAAATCTCAAGGCAGGCCGACATATTGTTATGCAATAGAGGAAGAGCGGGATGGGAAACCGTGGTATTTCAACATCAAACAGAATGTCGAGAATAAAGAATACCCACCAGGGATTTCTGACAATGACAAAAGGACATTGAGGAGATTGGTTACTGGTTTCTTTGTAAGTGGTACCATCCTGTACAAACAAAACCACGACATGACCCTCCTATGATGCGTAGATGCCAAAGAGGCGAACTTCATGATTGAGGAGATCCACGAGGGTTCCTTTGGGACACATGCCAATGGGCATGCTATGGCCAGAAAAATCCTTAGGGCCGGTTATTATTGGCTCACCATGGAAAGCGATTGCTCCGCTCATGTAAGGAAATGTCATAAATGTCAGGCATACGCGGACAATGTCAATGTTCCGCCACATCCTCTGAAAGTTATGTCCGCCCCTTGGCCTTTTTCCATGTGGGGAATAGATGTCATTGGGGCCATCGAACCCAAAGCGTCGAATGGTCACCGCTTCATTCTTGTGGCGATAGATTACTTCACCAAATGGGTCGAAGCAGCTTCTTATACTCTAATGTCACAAGGAATGTGGTAGTTAGATTCATAAAGAAGGAGCTGATTTGTCGATACAGACTCCCCATGAAGATCATTACTGACAATGGTACCAATCTGAACAATAAGATGATGCAGGAAATGTGCGAGGACTTCAAGATCCAGCATCATAACTCTACCCCTTATCGGCCAAAGATGAATGGGGCTGTAGAGGCTGGGAATAAGAATATTAAGAAGATTGTTAAAAAGATGACAGTGTCATACAAAGATTGGCATGAGATGTTGCCTTTCGCCCTGCACGGATACAGAACCTCGGTGCGAACTTCTACTGGGGCAACGCCGTATTCCTTGGTTTATGGGATTGAGGCAGTACTCCCATTTGAGGTAGAAGTTCTGGCCTAGAAGAGTCGGAATGGGCTCAAGCATGCTACGACCAACTCAACCTCATTGAAGGTAAGCGTTTGACAGCCATGAGCCATGGGCGTCTGTATCAACGAAGAGTAAAGAACGCATTCGACAAGAAGGTACGTCCGCGCAAGTTCAACGAGGGGGACCTCGTGCTGAAAAAGATGTCCCACGCTGTTAAGGATAGTCGAGGCAAGTGGGCCCCGAATTATGAAGGACCTTTCGTGGTGAAAAGAGCTTTTTCTGGGGTGCTCTGATACTCACCAACATGGATGGCGAGGAGTTTCCCTCGCCCGTGAACTCCGATGTAGTTAAACGATATTACGCTTGAAGTCTGGGGCAATCGAGAGGACCGTTGCATGTTTTTTATTTCTGAGTTTTTTCTCGTTCTTCTTGGTTTCCTCTAGGGATTCCCATTCACTGTATTTGTCTCGTTTCTTTGAAAAGAAAAGATGGGCGAGGTTTCAGTCCTCCCTTTGGTTTCAAACCTTGTGTTTTAGATTTGTTATAACTTGAGCCCTCTTCGCTCGGTGTATGGGGTGCCCCAAGCGCTTATCTAAAATTGAATCTAACCAGCCTTTACTAAGAAATTCATTGCATTAGGAACATTCATACATGCACATACACATGCATATTTTGTGGTAACAGGGGCAGGGCCTTCTTAGGTCACGGTTAGAAGTCGAGACAAGTTGACTACGGAAATCAACCAAGGTAAGATGATGACCGGATACGATTGGCCATTGGATTTTTTGTTTCCTACTTACAGGTACATAGGGACGGATGCAAGTGGGGATAGGGTCACGACCGACCGATCGTTGCCCCTTCCCGGCGCTAAACAAGCAGAGAACGTCTCTGCAAGGCAGCCCAGTATCCTTTGCATTCGCAGTTTCTTTTACTATTGTTTGTTTTAAATAAGTAATCGACACCTAATTCTAATTTAAGTAGGTTCAAGTGGGCAAACGCTAACCCATAGGGAAGGAGGAGACATGGTTAATGTTCCCCTCAAAAAAAAAATGGCAGGTGAGCTGCCTGAGCGAGCTGAGCTCGCCTGGGCGAGCAACCCCTGCACCCAAATTATAAAAACGAGGGAGGGGAACGTTTTTGTATCCAAAAAACTCCCCCCCCCCCCCTCATTCAAAAGATAAAGAACACGAAGGCTTGCGTTTCTGGCTCCCCTAAGCCACTTTTGATCGCGTTTTGCTTTCATTTTTGGTGTTTCTATTCACTCCAACAAGTAAGTATTCAATCCTTGATGTTTTTAGCTTCCCATTGGTGTATTTTCTTCATCTTTTGGTGCTCCAAATTGTGAGAATGTGATTATATTTGTGGGGCAGTTTTGGTTTGTTTTTATGCTTGATTTTTTGGAGTTGGGGATTTGAATGAGAAGGCCTTAAGCCTATGTTGTGTTCTGAAGCAATGGGGCATGCCACATTGCCCCCATTCTCTTGCAATTTATGTCCAAACATGCGCCCATCAAGTGCTCGGTGAAATGCCCCAATGATATATGAATATGATTTTGCAAAATTGGGATGGTGGGGCTATTTTATGTATGTAGAGACAGCATAGGAAAGTTAAAATATATGCCCAAATGCAATCCCAAGCTTAGGAACCCAAACTTTTTAGCTTCAATGCAAGAAAACATACTCATGACTAGGAACCCAAAATTTGGTTTTAGAATTAGAAAAGCATGAAAATAGGGACTTGCTTGTAAGAATTTGGGCTGCCCCATGATTGGTACTTTGCACCTAAGTAACGTGGGAAATGCTTCTCAATGGTGTGTAGATATATGTGTAAATATAAGGGGCATAAAATTCCTCGCCAAGTATGAATAATTGTTTTCCTAAATGAATGTATGATAGCGTGGAATGCCCTTTTGAATGCAAATATGTGCAGGATGTACTTAGCTTTCCAATATGCATATAAATACATATGAGTGAAACAATAAAAATTTGTATGGTGTAATTCAAATGTATGTAGGTAGTTTGTGATAGCAAATGTTTAGGATATAAATTAGGTGTAAAGTTTGACGCAACACTTTGAGCATGAAAGTGTGTTTTCTTTTTCAGAATGTATATAGGTGTATGGCAATTAGAATATGTTAGATGTTCTTGTATGTTGACATGAGTAATGGGATATTTTCTACACATGCGCGTGTGCATAAATGTATTACATGAGTTTGGTCTAAATCAGAGGGGTTAGCATGACATTTTTGCGTTAAGATAAGCATTATCTTGTAAAACTAACTTCCAAATGTTTGTTCTCGCAGGAGATGGCCCCGAGGAAACTTGCCTCAAAGAGATCCAGGAAGGATAAAGCGGCCGAAGGAACCAGTTCCGCTCCCGAGTATGACAGTCATCGCTTTAGGAGCGCTGAACACCAGCAGCGCTTCGAGGCCATCAAGGGATGGTCATTTCTCCGGGAGCGACGCGTCCAGCTCAGGAACGACGAGTATACCGATTTCCAGGAGGAGATAGTTCGTCGGCAGTGGGCATCACTGGTTACCCCCATGGCCAAGTTCTATCCAGATATACTCCTCGAATTTTATGCCAATGCTTGGCCTACAGAGGAGGGCGTGCGAGATATGAGGTCCTGGGTGAGGGGTCAGTGGATCCCGTTTGATGCAGATGCTATCAGCCAGTTCCTGGGATACCCTTTAGTGCTGGAAGAGGGTCAGGAGTGCGAGTATGGCCAGAGGAGGAACCGGTCCGATGGGTTCGATGAGGAGGCCATCGCCCATTTGCTATGTATACCGGGGCAGAATTTTGCCCGGACTGCTGCCGGGAGACGGGTGCGGATCATGCGCACCAACATGACCACCCTGACTCAGATCTGGATGACTTTGCTGCTCAGCAACATCCAGCCCAGCGATCATAATTCCGACCTCCCCCTGCCGAAGTGTCAGCTGGTGTACGCCATCCTGACATGGATGAGCATTCACGTGGCTCAGTTAATCGCTAATGCCATCTATCTATTTGCAGGTATGGCGCCTACCAGGCACCCTCTGGACCCGGATAAGTCCAACAGGGCCCTGGGATTTCCCGCCTTGATCACAGGACTCTGCCAGTCATTCGGAGTCCCCGTCGCACCTAACAAGGTGATTCGGCCGCCCATCACCCGAGCTTTTATTGAGAAGTATTGCACACAGAGACAGGCCTAGGGGGATGCTCCGCAGGCCACAGACGCGCCGCCACCTCATCAGGCTGGTCCAGCCGGATCGTTTGATACGGAGCAGTATTTGCGGCATTTGGTTCGCCAGCAGGCGGCCAACCACCGAGCTCATGTACAGACCCATGATTGTCTTTACCAGATGAGTCTCAGCCTGCAGAGCCAGGGGTTTACTTCTTTTCCATGCCCTACTCCGGACCAGTTCAGGGCAGAGGTCGCATGGCCTAGAGATTGGCCTGAGGCCCGAGCAGGAGAGGCGCCAGTAGAGGCTCCCGACGAGGCAGATGAGGCCCGCGAGGACGAGGAGATGACTGATTTACTTGATTTCTTAGGAGGGAGCGGGGCCACATGATTGGGAGATCCCTTGATCCATATTTCTTTTTGTTTCCATTTTTCCTGTTATATATTTTGGTTTGACTAAGGGACTAACGTTTGATTGGCTTTTGTTTTGTACATACATATCGTTTGAGTTGTTACGTCGGTACTTGTTTCGTTATTGTCGATAATGTTTGTTGAAATTCCGGAACCGTGTAGAGTTTTTCATTTAGGAACGTCGTCCTAAAAAATAAAATGAACCAAAAATCCTAATAAAAAAAAAGAAGCGTTGTGAATAAAAGTCATGTTCGTAAAGAAAAGAAAGAGGTTTTTATTTATATATGTGTAAAAGGAGAGTGTGTATAAAAGGATTCTTGTGTGTAAATGATGCGTGGAAAGGAATTCTTGTGTGTGTGAGCAACGAGTGTACATGAAGAAACTTTTGTATGAACTATAAGGGTGTTGGGAAAAATGGAAAAATCTTTGAACGTAAATAGGGTTTGTATATAGACCGTGTGACGTAAAGAGAAAGAGTTCCAATGCGCGTACAAAAAAGGTTTGTCATGTATAAGAATGTAGATGTACAAAGAAAAGTTTTCCTCATAAAGGACCACAGGTATATAATTTTGTGAATATATAAAGATGAAACAAAAAGGAAAAAGAGAGAAGGACCTTGAAGTTCGACATGTTATAGTTAAGAAGTATAAATCATTCGTAAAGAGCAAACGTATCTTCTGGAAACAAGGGACTGATGCTAAGAGTTTATTTTCCGGAATAAACCGAGATAAGAATGGATGAATTCATTGAACTGATGAAAGAACATAATTTGGAAACATTGGGTCTGTTTGTGTAAATTCCCCAACCGTAGTATCACAATGCCATAAACAGGATGCTTGAGTGCCCACCTGGTTGTAGCCATGACTAATTTTGCACGTTGTTTTCAAATCATCATTGTCACGCGTGCCTTATGGAAGTTCAGCCCGAAATCGACACCTTGACACCCAAATTTGATTCGCCCCAGATATCAAGATTGGGTTCCCACGATAAAAGACCCCATTGAAACACAACCTTAGACCTTTTTGAACATTGGCCTATAGAAAAGGAATCCTCATTCTTTCCCCCGAAGCAAAGGACAGCGGAATCTCCTCAAGGGAGAGCGAATAGAATGCTAAAACCCGATTTCCCAAAGAAAGGGATGGGGAAGGAGAAGTGAAAAGAAAGAAAAGGAAGAAATGGAAAGAAAGAAAAAGAAAAAGATGAAAATAAAGAAAAGAACAAGAGAAAGGAAAGAAGGATTCCCGGTCAAAGGTCGAAAAGAAGTAAGAAGGGAAAAGAGGTAATTCTCGATCAATGAAAGAAAGAGAACGGAAGATCTTCAGACCAGATAAATTTTCAGCAAGGTAAGGGACTGCCGGCAAAGGAAAACTCATTTTTGGTGGCCCTTCCCTTCAGATTGCCATTCAAGGTCGTTCTCGACTGGCGATATCCCACCCCACCTGAACAAAGAGGAAAAGACCGAAACACCCAGCTTCCTCTCAAGGAAACACTACCCTCAAGAAAATCCTATTGGTCCGTGATCGTACGTTTGATCTTTGATTCGATAGGAAGTCGTGTGCAAAATAAAGTCATAGTGCAGTTATGGTTTGAGAATAGGATAAAACACTTGCCTGTGTGAGTTTTATACACTATGAGTGATTTATTTTCAGCTTAGCCCGATGTTTCCCCTGCATGTTCATTTGAAAGCTAAAAGTTGACATCCTGCCCTTCATTCTTGGTTACAAGGAAGATTACCCTTAGCACAAGTATATTGTTTCTCTAAGATGTGGTGCTCTCATGAATGATTTATTTTTCTTTACAAAAGGCATGTTTGCCTTTCAGGTGGAAAAACCCGGTGGACCGTTCGGTCCTACCAACCACTTTTTTTCGGAGCCCCATGAATGTCATTGCCTAGCGCTGTTCATGTGTCATCCACCTTCGAGTTTGGAGCTATGTTTCATGATTGCCTAAGTGTGGACCCTCAAGGAAATCCTCCATTCTCCCCCTTTTTTCGAAGCCCCATGAATGCTATTGCCTAGCGCTGTTCATGTGTCGTCCACCTTCGAGTTTGGAGCTATGTTTCATGATTGCCTAAGTGCGGACCCTCAAGGCAATCCTCCATTCTCCCCCTTTTTTCGGAGCCCCATGAATGTTATTGCCTAGCGCTGTTCATGTGTCCTCCACCTTCAAGTTTGGAGCTATGTTTCATGATTGCCTAATTGCGGACCCTCAAGGCAATCCTCCATTCTCCCCCTTTTTTCGGAGCCCATGAATGTTATTGCCTAGCGCTGTTCATGTGTCCTCCACCTTCGAGTTTGGAGCTATGTTTCATGATTGCCTAAGTGCGGACCCTCAAGGCAATCCTCCATTCTCCCCCCCTTTTTTCGGAGCCCCATGAATGTTATTGCCTAGCGCTGTTCATGTGTCCTCCACCTTCGAGTTTGGAGCTATGTTTCATGATTGCCTAAGTGCGGACCCTCAAGGCAATCCTCTATTCTCCACCTTTTTCGGAGCCCCATGAATGTCATTGCCTAGCGCTGTTCATGTGCCCTCCATTATCAAGCGTGGAGCCTCTGGTGACTGGGAATTATGTTCTTCTGTTGTTTTCTGGATCGGTTCCTTCGCCAAACATGTGTATATATGTATATGTATATTATATTCGTTGTTCTTCTTGTTGTTTGTATTTTTTTTTGTGTTGTACAACAAAAAAGAAGGAGTAGAGACGAGAATCGTCATCACGGAAAGGGCAGGATGGACGAAATCAGTGTCTTATCTTTGCTTTCCTCATATCTCCGATGAGAGGTAAGTAAAGAGGGGCAACTGTCATACCCTAATTTCGTCCGGGGATTATAATTTGATGATATACAACCATTGATTGGCCGCTTCGAGATATTTGGCACCCTTTGTTGCACAATATGTGAAGTCCCGAGACGTGCCGAAAATCAAAAGGAAGCAGGCTTACGCGATCCGTGAAAATTCCGTGATGTGACGGAAATCGAAAGGACGTATTTTTCGCAATCCGTGAGTTTTCGTAACTTCTTCGAAAGCTAAAAAAGGAGTAAATACATAATCCGTAAGGACTCGTAACCTTGCGGAAGGAAAATAAGTATCGTTACGAAATTCGTAAATTTTCGTAACGTTACGGAAAAAGAATCACCAAAAAAGGTAGAGGGGTGCATTTAGTAAAAAGGGGGGTACAAATAGCAATCAGGCCCACTTGGGCCTTCCAGATTCTTCCTCCAGAAGGTTGTTGCTTCTGGAGGAAGCAACCTTGCTCGCCTGGGCGAGCTGGGTGGCAAGCTTCTCCCCTATTTTGCTATAAATAGGGGGAGGAGTGAAGGGAGAAGGGGTTCAGCCTTCTTGGCACTTCTTATTCTCTCGAAATTGCTGAGGAAAATTATTTCCGTGAAGAAAATCCAAGCCGAGGTGCTTCCATAACGTTTCCGTAACATTTCCGTGAGTAATTACGCGAAGATTCTCGACCGTTCTTCAACATTCATCGTTCGTTCTTCGTTTTCTTCAGTCTTCAACGGGTAAGTACTTCAAACCGAGCCTTTTAATTCATTCTATGTACCTGTGGTGGTCCACATTTTGTTTCATGTATTTTTATTGTCATTTTCATTCGCTTTCTATACCCCCTTTTGACGTGCTTAAGTCATTTATTTAAGTCATTTCTCGCCTAATCCAAAAATAAAATAAATTTCCACCGATCATTTGAATTGTAGTATTCGTTAATTTCTGTTAAAATGAATTCCGACCGTTCGGTCGTGCCGTAACCACGTTGGAAATAAAAAAAGAGGTAAAATAATAATATAATAATAAAAAAATACCTTTTAGTAAAATAAAGCGAAAAATCAATCGGACGTTTTCTCTTTGGGATTTCTCATTTTTAATTGAATTAACTAATAACTAAAGTGAAACTAAGGCTAAAATCAACTCGCCTAGTCAAGCTCGTCCACAAAAAATAGGGTTTTGAAAGTTTATCATTTCAGTTTCTTACCAAGTAAATGGATCATTTTTAAGGTCCAACGCCTTAAAATGATCACCCTTCAAGTAAAAAGAATCACTTGATTCACGCACGTGAAAGAACTACGTAGGTCTGATTTCCTCTTTGATGGAGGGTACGTAGGAGCAAGAGCCCCACTTTTGTCGACCTCAAAAAATAAAAAGAAATAAAAGTTAAGATAACACAATTTCCACAATTTTGAAAAATAGGCTGTTGTCCTTTGAGACGAACGTGAGAGGTGCTAATACCTTCCTCAAACATTAATACAACTCCCGAACTTAGAATTTTCATTTTGACCGGTTTCCTTCGGTTTTCCCGACGTTTTCCACAAATAAACGTAGGTGGCGACTCCACGCATCTTTCCTCCTTTGGGAAGCGCACCCGTGAGCCTCGCCCTCGCTCGCCCGCGAAGGGCACATGGCGACACATCCAATTACGCATTGGTGGTTGTCCTTGCTCAAATGATTGATAAGCTGCCTCGGGTAATCTACTATGCTTCTAGAACTTTGGATGCTGCCCAAGAAAATTACACTACCACAGAGAATGAGCTATTAGCGATAGTTTTTGCTCTTAAAAATTTCGTTCATATTTACTTGGTACTCGTGTTATTGTTTATACTGACCATGCAACTCTGAAGTACTTGTTGAAGAAGGCTGAATCAAAGCCTAGATTGATCAGGTGGATGCTTTGGCTCCAAGAGTTTGATTTGAAGATCCGTGATCGGAGCGGTGCACAGAACCTCGTGGCTGACCACCTGAGTAGGATTGAGCGTGTGTCTGAGGACTCACCCATTCGGGATGATTTTCCGGTTGACCATTTGTACATTCTGTATAGTATTTATGATTCCTTCCCCACTCCCTGGTTTGCTAATATTGTGAATTATATGGTTGCTTATGTTTTTCCTCCCTTAGCATCTAAAGCTCAAAATGATAAAATTAAGAGTGATGCTAAGCATTATATTTGGGATGACCCCTATTTGTGGAAGTTGTGCAGTATCCAGATTATTAGGAGATGCATTTCTGACCATGAGATCAACTCGGTCTTGCAATTTTGTCATTCTTCCGCACCAGATGGCCCTCTTGGCATACAGAAGACAGCTCGCAAGGTGCTTGACTGTGGTTTCTATTGGCCCACCATCTTCAAGGATGCGTGGAGAATCTGTAGCACTTGTGAGCCTTGTCAGAGAGCAGGCGACTCACTTTCATGGAGACAGCAAATGCCTCAACAACCCATGTTGTTCTGTGAGGTGTTTGATGCCTGGGGTATAGATTTTATGGGACCTTTCCCTGTCTCTTTTGGTTTTGTTTATATTCTCCTTGCTGTTGATTATGTTTCTAAATGGGTGGAAGCCAAACCCACCAGAACTAACGATGCTAAGGTTGTTGTGAATTTTGTTAGATCTAATCTGTTTTGCAGGTTTGGAGTCCCTAGAGCCATCGTTAGTGGTTAAGGCACCCATTTTTGTAACAGATCCATGTATGGCTTGCTTAAAAAGTATGGGGTCATGCACAGAATTTCCACACCATACCACCCCCAAACTAATGGGCAGGCTGAGATTTCAAACAGGGAGATAAAAAGGATCTTAGAGAAGATTGTGCAGCCGAACAGAAAGGATTGGAGCACCAGGCTGGATGATGCTCTTTGGGCGCATAGGACTACCTACAAAGCACAAATAGGAATGTCGCCTCATCGGGTTGTCTTTGGCAAGGCATACCATCTTCCTATAGAGATAGAGCACAAAGCCTACTGGGCTGTAAAGACCTACAACTTCTCTATTGATCAGGCTGGAGAGGAAAGGAAGTTGCAACTAAGTGAGCTAGATGAGATTTGTTTAGAAGCCTATGAGAATTCCAAATTCTACAAGGAGAAGACCAAGAAGTTCCATGATAGCTTGATAGCTAAGAAGGACTTTGTGGTTGGACAGAAAGTTTTATTGTATAACTCTAGGCTCGGACTCATGAGTGGTAAGTTGAGGTGAAAGTGGATTGGTCCTTTTGTGGTGGCTAATGTTTTTCCTTATGGTACAGTTGAGATCGAAAGTGAATCCACAGATAAGAGCTTCAGGGTCAATGGACACCGGCTGAAACCATTCCTCACAAATCCCTCCTTAGTGGATGTAGTGGTGGAGGAGACCTCCTTACTTCACCCTACTTCTCTTCCGCCTTGACTTAGGGAGTTTTCTTTTTTTCTGTCTCCTTCTTTACTTTTATTGCACTTGTCCAATTTTATTGATTGTTTTGATTGCTCTTGATCTTGTGATTGTGCTACATTGAGGACAATGTGTTGTTTAAGTGTGGGGGGGGGGGGGGGGATTGTTCTTTAATTTTGTGATTTTGTTGGGTATTCTAGATTAATTTTGTTGTGTTTTCTAGTTTAATTTTTTTAGGTTTTCTAGGCTAATTTTGTTATTTTGGTTTTATGTTTTGTGTACAACATTGCATGTTTCTCTTTGAATTATAGGTTATGTACAAGTAATGGGTAATTGTTTTTGAAATAGGAGTTTCTTGGCATTTTGTGAATTGAAATCCTTGTTTTTCTCTGCATGTCAAGTAGTTTTGAAAGTTCGAATTGGAAGTGATAGATTTACCCTTGGTGAGAATTTGAGCCATCATCATCTATTTTATTCGGTGTGTTTTGCCCCATTGATTGCTTGCACAATAGCCTTGGCTTGACTCTTGTTGATACTTCTTGCTTCACATGCATGTTGGGAGATGATTTAGGCATTTTGTTCTTATAAGCCTCTAGCCAAATGAGCCTACCTTGAATTAATTCCTTTGATAGCCCCTTTGAGCCTATGTTCCCCTTTCTTTGTTTTGAAGCTCATTACAAGCCTTAAGTGAAAAACCATGATTTCACCCTACCCTTAAGGAATTTTGGAGCTTTGGAATTTTTTTGGGAATAAGTGTGGGGGGGTATGTTTCATGGGATGATATGTTTTTGTTGGCCATGCTTGATGATGTATTTTAGCCGTGCTTGATGTATATACATATATTGCCTAATTGATGCTTTATTTTTCAAATGCTTTCAATTGCTACTGTTCATGTTAAAAAAAACAAAAAAAAAAACAAAACAAAAAACGAAAAAAATACAAAAAAAAGAAAAAAAAAAGAATGAAGTTGAATAAATGAGGTCTTGGTTTGAAGACTTGGATTGGTTTGAAGACTTGGTTGATTTTGTTTTGGGTTTACTTTTTATGCTTAATTTTTAATTTTGGTTTTGGGGTTTACTACTTTTTCTTACTTCCCACTTATCCCCCATTGCTCCCCTATTCCTTTGGGTTTTAGCTATTATCGCATACTTTCCTCTACCTTGTCCTTGGCCCTATTACAACCTTAAAAGACCTTTTGATCCTCATGTGCATGTGTTTGTGATGTGGTTGTCAATTTTAGAGTCTTGCCAAGTCTATGTGGTGTTTGTTTTCATTGATGCTTTGAGAGTAAACAGTAGCCTAGACACTTGAGAGATAGGGTGCATATCTTGTGACGCATTATCACTTTTCATTCTTGAGCTGATTGACTATCTTGCCATGTTTGAGATGCTTGGATGATTTTCATGACTGTCTTGATTCTTTAACTCTCTACATGTTGGATGTTGCCCATTCCTTTCATTTCTTCAAATTCGTTGAGAAATATGTAATTGTTTTTGTGTTTGTTTGTTTCTCTTTAATGTCCCTGGATTTATTCCTTGCTTTTTTTTCCCCAGGAGTGCAAAAGGCTAAGTGTGGGGGGATTTGATGTGTCATTATTTTCTCCCATTTCTTAACCCTTTTCGTCACCATTTTAATTACTGATTAGCCTTAATTGTCAAATTAATTATGCAGTTTTATCATTTGGGCCTACTTGACTAATTTTGTGTTTTTTAATTTAATTTCAGGAGAATTATAAGCAATTGGGCTTGAATCCGGAATTGGGGTTGGACTTGAAGAGAGCATACAATTTTAGTTTATCAAATCTTATCTTATCTAGATTTTATTTCATCCAATCTTATCTTATCTTATCCAGATTTTATTTCATCTACATTTTATTTCATCCAATCTTATCTTATCTTGTCCAGATTTTATTTTATTTATGGGCTTGGACTTAAAACAGATTTGTAAGCTTTGGGGCTGAGAACATATATAACAGCACCAAGGTTTTAGTTTTGGGGAGTTTTTTGAATAGGAGAATAATTTTAGGATTTTAGAATTCCAGTTTTTACTTTTCATGCGCACTATTCACGTAGCAATAAAATTCGTTTTGTGCTTCAATCTGCAATTTCGTTTC
This sequence comes from Glycine max, assembly GCF_000004515.6. Taxonomy (NCBI): domain Eukaryota; kingdom Viridiplantae; phylum Streptophyta; class Magnoliopsida; order Fabales; family Fabaceae; genus Glycine; species Glycine max. Next base: position 32,009,943 of record NC_038254.2, read on the forward strand.
AACTGATTAATGGAAGGCTAAGTCTTCAGCGTTGTTTTCTCTTGAGGATCAAGCACAACTCTCTTTGAGGTTTTATTCTTACTATTGAATTCTGATCAATTTTTCCTCTTCACCAATTACTCTATAGTTGTTGCTATTAATCCATGCATGCTTAGTGCTTGATTAATTGTCTTTGCGCTTAATTTACGTTCATGCTTAATGATCAGTTTCGTTCATGATTAATTGGTGTGTGTGTATGTTGCTTAATCACATAATGACAGCCTTATGTTAATTTTTGCTTAGTAATTTAATTTAGGGTTGGATTAAGTGGTTGAACTAATAAAGGATAAATTCTCGTAACCTAGGATAAGAGACTTGCTTGTGAATCAAGGGGAAACGACATGTTTTAATTCTGTTATATTCTTGTTAAAATTTGCTCACTGTTTAAATTACAAAAACAAACAACCCCCCCCAATTCGTTACTGTTTTCTTATTATCTGTTATGAACGTTTGGTTGACCATTGCTCGTTGGGAGACGACCTAGGATCACTTCCTAGATACTGCATTTTTAAAGTTTATTTGATTCGGGTACGGCCTCGATCAATTTCTCTGTGCATTCTGTGGTTGCCTTGTTGAATGCCTGATATTTGAGAACCTAATTGTTTGATAGTTACTATGGTTGTTTGTATTTGGAACTTACTCGCCTTGTGTTGTGTTTCCAAAAGTTATAGAGATTTGATTGGTGTAGTCATAACATGTTTATATCCCTGATGTCTGCTATACCATGAGTTTCAATGCCTTGTCATGAGTTATCAAAATGGCCATCTGTATAATTTGTGAAGTGCAACAGGACAATATGGCAAGCGGTCAAGAATGCGAAGGATGAAAAAGTGAGTGTTAATGTCTCTAGATAGGACTATTTTAAAGGAGTAATTTCTCGAGGCATCAACTCTCAAGTGTAACTAAGTAGGGACTTGAGATAGGTGTGATTTTGTTTTGTTCTTTTTCTTGAGTGTATTCTTTCCATGTTCTCACTTCCTGGTGTGCATAGGGAATGATGGTTGGACGGAATGGTTGTGCAATAGCTGATGCTCTGCAAGCCTTAGCTCAAGCTATGGGGAATTAGAATAGGGGAGAAGTTGCTAGAGCTACTGAGCATCAATTGGACCGCTTCCAACAAAACAATCCACCTGCTTTCAATGAAGGTTACAACCCTGATGGTGCTCAGAATTGGATAAGGGGGATTGAGAAAATCTTTCGAGTGATGGCGTGTCCAGAGGGGCAGAAGGTTGCTTTTGGTACATATACTCTAGTGGAAGAAGTTGAGTATTGGTGGGAGAACACTCGCCGTTGCTTAGAGGTTGAAGGTCAAGTTGTGACCTGGGAAATCTTTAAGAGGGTATGTCTGGAGAAATACTTTCCTGAGGATGTTAGGAACAAGAAGGAGATGGAGTTCCTAGAGCTCAACAAGGGGAACATGACTGTGGCTGAATATGCAGCCAAGTTTGAGGAACTGGTGAGGTACTTTCCTCACTATCAAGGAAGAGATGGTGAAAGTTCAAAATGTGTGAAGTTTCTGAACGACTTGCGGCCTAAGGTGAAGCAAGTTGTGAACTATCAAGGTGTTCGTCAGTTTCCACTTTTGGTGAACATGTGTCGGATTTGGGATGAGGACTCCCATGAGATGGTGACCTATTATAGGAGTACATGCCTAATGAAGAATAAAAAGAATGGATCTCAAAATCGGGGAAAACCATACCCAACCTTTCCTAAGAAACATGGTAATCGCCCTAACAATTAGAGGACTATTGTTATGGGGTTTGCTGGTGGTAGTGGTAACAAACCCACTACTTTCTCAACCCAGGTCATTTGTTTCGGTTATGGTGGCCACATCTTCACAAATTGTACCGATAAGGACAAAATTTGCTTCAACTGCAGGTAGAAAGGGCATCTTCAGAGAGATTGCCCATATCCCAAGAAGGAGCAGAATGGTGGGGGTCTGAATGACCAAACTGAAAGTCCAAAGGCCATGGGAAGGGTCTTTACTCTTAATGGTGTCAAAGCTTCAAAATCCAAAGATCTAATCCAAGGTAAATGTCTCATAAGTGGGATTCCCTTACTTGTGCTATTTGATTCTAGTGCGACCCATTCATTTATATCTTATTTGTGTGTATTGAACCTTAAGCTTTCTATGTCATCTTTAAATAAAGATCTGGTGGTAAAGACCCCAACTAGTGGTTTTGTGTTAACTTGTAATGTGTATTTAAATTGTCTTGTGGAAATTTTTAGTAGAACATTCTTGATTGATCTGATTTGTTTGCCTTTGAACCAAATTGATGTTATTCTGGGAATGGACTAGTTATCTTCCAACCATGTCTTGTTAAATTGTTTTAATAAAAATGCAGTGTTTGATGATTCTGGAGTGAGTAAGGATAGGATGTTTATCTTTGCCAACCAAGTTGTGACATCTTTAAAAGAAGATGCTTAAGTCTACATGATCATGTCTAACCTAGAAGTAGAGACAAAGGTTTCCATGGGTGACCTCCCTATTGTCAGAGAGTTTCCTGAAGTGTTCCCTAAGGATATATCCGGTTTACCACCTGAGAGAGACATAGAGTTTTCCATAGACTTGGTACCCGGTGTTGGACCCATATCGATAGCCCCTTATAGGATGTCTCTTATAGAGTTAGCCTAGCTAAAGAAACAGTTAGAGGAGTTGTTGGATAAGAAGTTTGTGAGACCTAGTGTGTCTCCATGGGGAGCACCAGTGTTGTTAGTGAAGAAGAAATATGGGACCATGAGGTTGTGTGTAGACTACCGCCAATTGAATAAGGTGACGATCCAAAATAAGTACCCTTTGCCTAGGATAGATGACCTGATGGACCAACTGGTAGGAGCTTGTGTGTTTAGCAAGATAGATCTTAGGTTAGGTTACCATCAAATCCGAGTGAAGTCTAAGGATATTCTGAAGAATGCTTTTAGGACCCATTATGGTCACTATGAGTATCTAGTCATGCCCTTTAGTGTGACTAACGCTCCTCGTATGTTTATGGATTACATGAGTAGAGTTTTTCACCCTTACCTTGATAGTTTTGTGGTAGTATTCATAGATGATATTTTGGTATCCTCCAAGACTATAGAGGAACATGAGGAGCACTTGAGGATTGTGCTGCAGACCCATAGGGATCGATAACTTTATGCTAAGTTGTTCAAGTGTGAGTTTTGATTGGAGAAAGTTCCTTAGGCATGTGATACCTCAAGGAGGTATAGCTATAGACCCCTCTAAGATAGAAGTTGTCCATGAGTGGAAATTTCCCAAGTCTGTTTTTGAGATTAGGAGTTTTCTGGGTTTAGCAGGATATTACCAGAGATTTTCATAGAAGTTTTCTCCAAGTTAGCCTTGCCTTTGACCAAACTGACTCGTAAGGGTCAAGCTTTTGTGTGGGATACCCAGTGTGAACATAGTTTCCAAACCCTTAAGGAAAGGTTGATGACCTCTCCCGTGTTAGTTTTGCCTAACCCGAGAGAGCAATTTAAGGTGTATTGTGATGCATCGAACATGGGTTTAGGAGGAGTGTTGATGCAAAATGGCCAAGTAGTGACCTATGCTTCTAGACAACATAAGACTTATGAGAGGAATTATCCCAACCCTGATCTGGAGTTGGCTGTTGTAGTTTTTACTCTGAAGTGTTTAGCGATCATAAGAGCCTTAAGTACCTGTTTAGCCAGAAAGAGCTGAACATGCGTTAGAGGATATGGTTAGAGTATTTTTAAGGATTATGATTTTGAGCTTATCTATCATCCTGACAAAGCCAATGTAGCAGTTGGTGCTTTGAGTAGGAAATCCCTACATATATCTTCCCTGATGGTTAGGGAGTTGGATCTCCTAGAACAATTTAGGGACCTTAGCCTTGCGTGTGTGGTTACCCCTAATAGTGTAAGACTATGAGCTCTGAGGATTACTAGTGAGTTGTTAGGAGAGATCAAAGAGGGACAGAAGTATGATCCTTTTCTAAAGACTTAGATAGAAGCCATAGAGTTAGGCAGAGATAGTAGTTTCAATGTGGGATCGGATGAAGTCTTGAGACTTCAAGATAAGATATGTGTTCCCAATGTGCCTGAGCTTAGGAAGATGATCTTAGAGGAAGGGCATAGGAGAAGCCTGAGCATCCACCCTGGAGCTACCAAGATCTATCAGGATCTGAAGACAATGTTTTGGTGGCCCAACATGAAAAGAGAGGTTAGTGAGTTTGTGTATGCATGTTTAGTTAGTCAGAAGGCTAAGATAGAACATCAAGGACCCTCGGGTAAGTTGCAACCCTTAGAGATACCCCAGTGGAAGTGGGACAATATCTCCATGGATTTCATTGTAGGACTACCTAGGACCCCAAGAGGTTTAGATTCTATCTGGGTTATTGTTGACAGACTGACCAAGTCTGCTCACTTTATTCCCATTAAGATCAGATTTTCCTTGGAGAAGTTGACCTCCCTGTATATTAGTGAGATTGTCAGATTACATAGTGTGCCATCTAGCATAGTGTCTGATAGAGATCCTAGATTCACCTCTAGATTTTGGGAGAGTCTGAACAAAGCATTGGGAACCAAGCTTAGGCTAAGTTCAGCCTATCACCCTCAAATTGATCGCTAGACTGAACGAACCATTTAGTCACTGGAGGAACTTTTAAGGGCACGTGTCTTAGAACAAAATGGGAGTTGGGGGGGGGGGGTTTGCCGTTGATAGAGTTTTCCTATAAGATTAGTTTTCATTCTACCATTGGCATGGCTCACTGCAAAGCTCTGCATAGTAGGAGGTGTAGGACACCCTTGTGTTGGCTAGAACCCAAAGAAAACCGCACCTTAGGACCTGAAGTGGTGCAACAAACCACTGAGAAGGTCAAGTTGATCCAAGAGAGGATAAGGACTGCTTAAAGTAGGCAAAAGAGTTATCAAGAAAAGAGGAGGAAAGACCTAGAATTCAAGGTTGGTGATAATGTATTCTTGAGAGTCACTCCGTGGACTGCGGTTGGTCGAGCTTTGAAATCCTGAAAACTCACACCTTGTCTTATTGTTCCCTTCCAAATCCTCAAAAGAGTCGATCCTGTGGCATACCAAATTGAATTATCATCGTCTCTTTCTAACCTTCTCAATGTCTTTCATGTGTCTCAACTCCGTAAATATATCCATGATCCATCTCATGTAGTCAAATTGGATGACGTTCAAGTGAAGGATAACTTGACATATGAAACATTTCCTTTGAGGATCGAGGATAGACAAACAAGGTGCTTAAGAGGGAAGGAGATTCCATTGGTCAAGGTGACCTGGGGAGGCACATCAAGAGAGGATGCCATGTGGGAACTAGAGAGTCAAATGCGAGAAGCCTATCCAACCTTGATTGAGTCAAGTAAATTTCGGGGATGAAATTTCAAAAAGGGTGGGAGAGTTGTAACGCCCTGAAATTTTGATAACTGAAAATAGATGTTTCATGTATTGCTTGCATTATTTTATTAGTTGAGGTGTTGTGTGAAATTATTTGTGTGCGATTGCTTGGTGTGAATTTATGTGGAGTTTGATTGACCAATGTTGGAAATGTGAGATTTCAAGTTTGACCCAAAAATCTGTTTCAGTAAAACCATGATCCAGGACTCGTTAACCATTGGATCACCTTCAAACTTGAATTGTAGGTTTGTGACTCAAGCCTACACATTTTGATTGCTATGATTTTGCCAAATAACATCTTTGGATAGGTCGCTTAATGAGACAATTGCGCTAAGCACAATTCCAACCCGGGAAGGTAATTTGCTTAGCAAGACAACTGCGCTAAGCGCAATTCCAACCCGAGGAGATAATTTGTTTAGCGAGATAAGCGCGATAAGCGCAATTTCAACTCAAGGAGGTAAATTCACTTAGCGTGAAATGTCGCACTCAGTGCCAAGAGTGGAGCTCTGCTATCTGTAGATTATAAATATGTTCTTCAGCGTGACAACACAATTTTTGACTTCTTACTCTCTCCAAACCTTCACCCAAAACCTCAACCCTCCTTCTCTGTAACGCCCTGAAATTTCACTAACTATAAATTGATGTTTAAATGTATTTATCGTGTTATTTGATTATATGATTGATTTGGATGGATTGAGGGATGCTGTGAATTAGCCATGTGTGATTTGCTTGATGTGGATGTCGAGTTATGTGGAGTTGTATTGACCTAAGTAGAAATTATGAGATTTCAAATTTTACCTAAACTTGTTCCAGTAAAACCACAATCTTGAACTCATTAACCGTTGGATCACCTTCAAATTTGGACTATAGGTTTATAGCCCAAGTTTCCAAGTTTTAACCGTTGCAATTTCCAAAATAACAATTTTTGACATCTCACATAGCGCAGGAAGCACGCTAAGAGTAATTGCAACTCGAGAGAGAATTGTGTTGAGCTTGAATTGCTGCACTTAGCACAAGAGGAATTGCACTCAGCGCAAATTGTCACACTCAGAAAAAATCTCAATCTGAGAAGGGCTTGCACTTAGCACGAAAATTCACGCATAATGCCGAAAGTGCATTCTCGCTTAGCAAGATGAGCTCATTAAGCAAGATCTACAGATTATCAATATGTTCTTCAGCTTGAAAAACACGATTTCATACTTCTCCCTCTAAAAAGTTTGTCCAAATCATCCTAGAAACTCCTCCTCCTCCACCCACGACCACCGGTGGTCACCATGAGCAACAATTGCTTACCGTCGAACCACCACACGGAGATGAACGTTTTAATCAGAGTCGAATCCTCAGAATCCACCTCAAAGATTTGGTGGTGAACAAGCTCTCAATCCTTTCTTTTGTAGATTCTTAGGTAATCTTGACTTCTAAGCCTTTCTCCTAGTTAGTTTGAGTTTCTCTTAGTGTCTCTTCTGTTTTGGGTACTGTAATAAGGTGTTTTAACTCTTCCTTTGAAAAACCCTTGAAAATGAGACGTTGTAAAAGTTCTTTTTATAAAATTGATGTTATTTTTGTGACCTTCGCTGAACCCTGGTCACATTGGTGTGGTCAGAATTTCAAAATGACATCTCTTTGTGGTAGAACCCGAAACACCCCTTAGCCCTTTTTGTTTTGATAAGGGTAATTAATTCCAAATGTTATTATTAACCTTATTTCTGAAATCTATACTAAATTCTTTTTGATTTGGTATATAGAACCTTGCATTGGACTGACAAACATGAATGAAAGAGGTCTATGAGAAACGCAGGGAGGAACTGACGGAGAGCTCACAATAGGTGAGGGGAGTTTATTATAATTTTATGACTTTGGTACCATAATTGGGGTCAGGAAACCCAATTATGGGAACGTATGTCTGTCCCTGTGTATAATAATTTTCAAGAAAAACAATTTTTTTGACTAATGGGATGCTATACATTTGTTATTGATAAATGACATTATCGTTGTTATAAGACTTGTGTTGTTTAAAGACCTGGAGAGTGTGAATCTCAAGCATGAAATATATATGTATGTATGTGCGAAATATGATTTACTGATGATATTGTTATTAATGATATTAATTGATATGAGGTGACGTTGATGTTTATGATAATGCTGAGAGAGCATGATGTTGTTATTAAAGATGATATTGATAATAATTGATATGATATGATGTTGTTTTTGATGATTGTGTTGATATGAGATGATATTGTTGTTGGTTATAATGTCATTGAGATGGGATGATGTTGATGTTGATAATGTTATTGAAATGAGATGATGTTAATGTTGAGAATCACATTGAGATGAGATGAGGTTGATGTTGATGACATTGAGATGAGATGTTGTTGATGTTGAAAATGTCATTATGATGATATATGTTGTGTATGTACATGGGGGATGTAGTGACCATGACGGATATCCCTGGTGAGGGAAATAGAGTGGTTAAAGAGTTTTAAGCATCTCTGGAGGGGGATGACTTAGAATCTTTAATTATCCACAGTCAGCGCATTGATGGTTCCCATGTTTCATACTTCATATTGCATGGAAATAGTATAAATTTTGTCAGTAAATACTTGTAGTTTCTCATGAGGGGGAATACTTGTGCTTGGGGGCATGTCACCCGGTTTGGAACTCGCTTAAGACTCAGGCTGATCACCATGGGGGGGGGGGGAGAGTTGTTTGTGCATGACAGGGTGACCTTGACACTGGCCGCCTAGTTTTCCTAAGTGACAGTGTCCTGTGGACATGCTTAGGATATTTCCTAATGGATGGCACCACATTGTGTCGCAACCTACCCTATGACGGGCGTGCGGGCGAAAAGCAAAAGTGCGTCTTCCAAAAAGAAAACGCATGGAAGTCGCCACCAACGTTTATTTAAGGAAAATGTTAGGAAAAGCCAAATAGAGGTCTGTGAATTTTGAACATAGGGGTTCAGGAGTTGTTTACGAATAGGAAAGGTATTAGCACCCCACGCGCCGGTTACAAGGGAGGACAACCTTTAATCAAGTGTGCTCAACGTGACTTCAAAATTATTTATTTTCCCAAGAGTGGTGAATTGCTTTTATTACATTATTTTATTCTTTTTTTCTCTTTTTGAGTCGGCAAGGGTGTTGCCCTTGCTCCTACGTGTCCCCAAGTGTGATGAGGAAATCAGACCTCCGTAGTTCTTTAAAGTGAGAAAGTTTGTGTGTTGAGTTGGTTTTATGCTTTTGAAAGATTCATTTTTATTACAAACAAGAAGGTCGTTAAGGAGTTGGACCTTGAAATGATCTCAAGTGATATTTGATGAAGAGAAGTTTAGTTATGAGTTGATTTTTATTTTGGTTTTGTTTATTAACTTTCAATCTTTTTTTAGACAATTTTACAGCACTAGTGATCGGTCAGGGTTAAACTTTACAAATAAAAACGGGATCACCAATGATAAATGGAGAAGATGAATATGCACATAATAACAGAGGGGACCCCTAAGGGTACATAGATTACATTCAACTCTTGAAAAAAAAAACTAACCGACTATTGCACGAGGGACACAAAACATGAGAATGATGTAGGGGATGATCATGGTCGCGATTCGGTAGCGCCTCGGCTTCGCTTTTCTTCCTTTTTCCTCTTCTTTCTCTCTTTCTCTTTCTTTTTCCAACTTCTGAACCCTTAAACCCATCCCCTAGATGAGCTAATGCTTAGCTTTGAAGGAATGAGCTCGTCCAGGTGAGCTAGTTGCTTAGGCACGAAGCCATTTCATGGCCCAAGCGAGCCAGATGCTAGCCTAGGCGAGCTAGGGTCTAGAAAAATCCAAACAAAAGACCCTTTTGCCCCCTTCCTTGGTATCCTTTTGTTTTCTTGATCAAAACACTGAGTGATTCCTTGCTTCGCACTGTAACTGGCATCGAATACCATAATTCGACTAGCAAGAATCAAAATATCATATCGAACGATATTCCCCAGACGAAATTAGGGTCTGACAATTGTTCTTCTTTACTTTCCTTTTATTGAAAATGAAAAGACAAGTAAAGATAAGGACACTAATTTCATTTGAGCGATCTTGCTATTTGAAACTGGATGCCAGAGGAAACAAAGGAAGTGAAACCGAAAAAAGCAAAAGGACATTGACATTGAAATATCAAAAGCATCAAGCAAAAGACGTTGTAGTCTTGTAAAACATAAGACTGGAGATATCGAAGTCTTTGTAAAAGACTGAAGAGATTGAAGTCTTGTAAATGTAAAAGATAGAAGACATTGAAGTCTTTGGAAGTGTGAAAGACTGAAGACATTGCAGTCTTGTAAAAATGTAAAACACAGAAGACATTAAAGTCTTTGGAAATGTAAAATGTAATGACCCGCCTCGTCGCTACGATATCAACACTCTAATATGCGATAATTTCAATTTTTATAAAAAAAAGACTCCCTTAATTTGCTTATGAAAATATAAGTAATTTTGTCACAACATACATTCACCCAACAACATGCCAGTACTTAAGTGAATATACATAATTATATAGGAACAGTAACTAGGTACACATCATACAGATAACGGAAATTAAATATGTTCATAAATATAATTAAAATCCATGTTTTACATCTTTAACTCAACAAAGTAGAACTTGAAAGCCAACTACGGAGGAGTTGATTACAGAACACAACTCTCTCCCAAAATAATGCCAACGTCATCATGTCGGCTCAGCGGCTCCTCACCAAAATCTTACTCCCTGCACCCTGCCGCTGTCATTCTGCTCCCACGAACAATGTTCACGATCATCACAGGTATCAACCACACAATACAAAATTGCAAGGGTGAGTTCATTATAAAAAGAACCAATACCAAATCCAAATAACCACAATTAGCAAGGAACATAGGCAAACATTATGAGCTTACACAACATTCATTATTCAACACTCACATCCAACAATTATTTATCATCCACATTCCACAATTACTCATCATCCATCCATGGATCCCATCAAGACTGCACAGAATGATGCATGCACCTGACTCAACACTCAGATGCAATGTGGTACGTACCAACAACCAAAACCCAGGAAATAGCCTAAGTGTGTCTACACGACACTCTCACTTAGGAAACCATGCAGAGTTCGTCAAGACTACCCAGTTGTGCACGTAACTGCCCCCCCCCCCATAGGTGATCTGCCTGAGGCCCAAAGGAGTTGCCTACCAGGTGACAAGCCCCCTCAATACAAAGTACACTCTACCACAATTATTCTATTTCCTGTATCAGAAATGCTTAGATTCTCTAACCACGTAAAGTGCCTAAGCATCCCCTCAGAAATGCTTAGATTCTCTAACCACGCTTGTCCCCCACGAATGGGCAATCCGACAAGGTCAATGCACTCCACCCCCATGAACATACACTACATACGACGTATGAACGTGGCCCAAAGCAAGTGACAAAGACCATGGACCAATTAAAGCACCTAAGCATACCCTCAGAAATGCTTAGATTCTTTAACCACGCTTGTCCCCCACGAATGGGCCATCTGACAAGGTCAGTGCACTTCGCCCCCCACGAATATACACAGCATCCAACGTATCGAACATGGGCACCATCAAGTGCAATGACCATGGACAAATTAAAGCGCCTAAGCATCCCCGCAGCGAATGCTTAGATTCTTTAACCACTCTAGTCCCCCATGAATGGGCCGTCCGACAAGGTCAATGCACCCCCCCATGAACATACACAACATGCACATGCCAATGCATTTCCAACATCAATCAACATTTCATTTTCATATCATTCTCAACATAAATATCATCTCGTCTCAATGACGTTATCAACAACAACAACAACCTCATTTCATATTCACATAATCATCAACAATAACATCAATTCATCTTGACATGGTCTTTATTAACAACGTCATCTCAAATTAATATCATCATAATTATCAATATCACCACATATCAATTAAAATCCTCAATAGCGACATTAGCAATAAATCGCATTCCGCACATACATATTTTCTTTCATGCCTGAGATTCACACTTCCTAGGTCTTCAAACAACACAAATCAAATAAAGACATCAATTTCATTTATCACAATAAACACACACACACACACACACACACACACACACACACACACACACACACACACACACACACACACACATATATATATATATATATATATCGCATCCCATTCGTCAAAACATAGTTTTTCCTAAAAATCAACATGCATATCAATGACAATTATATCGCATCTCATTAGTTAAAAACATTATTTTCTATAAAGGAAAAATCAGCATGCAACAGGGACAGGCAGTTCTCCTCATAGCTAAGTTCTCTGACCTTAACTATGGTGTTAAAACGGTAAGTTTTATAATAAACTCCCCTCACCTATTGTGAGCTACCCGCGGGTTCCTCGTCATGTCACTTGGAGATTTCATTTTCATCCCCGCTCGTCGGTTCCACACAAGCCTCTACCATACCATAACGAAGGAGACTTAATATGGATTTCAGAGACAAAGCTAGTGACAATATTCTGAGTCAAAACCCTTGTCAAAACGTAAGGGCTAAAGGGCGTTTCGGGTTTTAGAAAAGGAATATCATTTTTGAAATTTCGATCATGCCAATGTGACCGGGGTTCGGTGTAGGTCACGAAAATAAAACTCATTTCATGAAGAAATAAGGTTTTACAAAGTCTCTTTCTCTAGGGTTTTTCAAAGGAAGCGCAAAACATGCAATGGCGGTTTCCAAACTCAGAAATGATGCAAAGGTAAGATGAAACTAACAAGAAACAAGCATAGAACCATGGTTACCTCAAGGAAAACCATGAAGGTCAGATCGGGCTTCGTTCTCAACCGAAACCGCGAGACAAGTTGGAAGATTCCGCTCTGATTGAAAGGTTCCTCTCGTTGTGGAGTTTCAATGGAAGACAACGATGGTTCGTGGTGGCTAATGGTGGTTATGGGTGATGGAGAAAGAGCTTGGAACGTTGGAAATGGTTTTGGAAGAAAGAAGGAGAAGAAATGACGTTTTTCCAATTGGACTACAAAGCTCAAAACGCACAAGTGACTAATGCTCTCAGAAACGGAAGAGTCGCGCAGACTCCAGCCATCTTTTCAAAGATCCCGATGGTCAGATCGTGGAAACATGTTCTGTGAAGCTCCAGACAAAATTTCGAGAAGATCCAACGGTTAACGAAGGCTGGACAGCGTTTTTAACGAGACAGATACATGTAGCTTCCTTGAGAAGCTTCATTAAGAGGCTTCCTCGAGTCTTTGGAAATGTGCAAGACTAAAGATGTTGAAGTCTTATAAAAGTAAAAGACTAGAGACATTGAATTCTTTGGAAATGTAAAAGACTGAAGATATTGAAGTCTTTGGAAATGTAAAAGATTGAAGACATCAAAGTCTTGTAAAAAAAGTAAAATACATAAGACATTGAATTCTTTAGAAATGTGAAAGACTGAAGACATTGAAGTCTCGTAAATGTAAAAGACTGAAGACATTGAAGTCTTTGGAAATGTAAAAGACTGAAGACATTGAAGTCTTTGAAAACTTTCACTAAATGCAAACACGCTTGGTAAAGAAATCAAACCCCCAAACCAATCAGAACAACACACATTTTTTCCAAAAAAAATGCAATAAAAGAGGAATGAAAGTACAAAGATAGAATTTCTCATAACCAAGAATGAGATTAAGACATTTTGCATTTCGTTTCTAAAGAAACATTAGAAGAAACACTGGATTCAATTAAATAGAGGAAAACCACTCAAAGGTGTATAAAACCTCACACAGGAAAGTGTTTCCTCTCAATTCCACACACAGACATGTCATAAATTAATTTTGCAGGTCATTTCCCATCAAATCAAGGATAAATGCGCATAATCATCATGGATCACTAGGTCATTTTTTTGGTTGTACCCGTAGGAGATTTCGGCTTTGGTTACTTTGGTTTCTTTTTTTGTTTTCGGTGTGAATAGGAGAGCGGACATGAAGATTTGGCCAGTAACTTTTGTTGGATCAAGTGGCCTCGGAATAATTAAGAAGGGGGGGGGGGGTTGAATTAATTATTAAAGAACCTTTACTAATTAAAAATCTATCCTTCTTAATGTTACTTGATTCAATTAGGCTTTTATTATAATGTTAAGAAAGTAAAGAACAGAAATAGAAACTTAACCAAAAGTAAAAGCGATAATTAAAGAGTGTAGGGAAGAAGAAGACAAACACAAGAGTTTTATACTGGTTTGGCAACAACCTGTGCCTACATCCAGTCCCCAAGCGACCTGCGGTCCTTGAGATTTCTTTCAACCTTGTAAAAACCTTTACAAGTAAAGATCCACAAGGGATGTACCCTCCCTTGTTCTCTTTGAACAACCAAGTGGATGTACCCTCCACTTGAACTGATCCACAAGAGATGTACCCTCTCTTGTTCTCAGTTACAACAACCCAAGTAGATGTACCCTCTACTTGTACCACAAAGGATGTACCCTCCAATGTGTTAAGACAAAGTTCTCAGGCGGTTAGTCCTTTGAAACTTTGTGAAGGGGAAACAAAAGATATCTCAGGCGGTGAGTCCTTTGAAATCTTTTGTTTAAGGGAAAGAGAAGAATCAAAAGAATTCTCAGACTGTGTCCTTTTGAATTCTTTGAAAAGGGAGACACAAAAGAATTCAGGCGGTTAGTCCTTTATTCTTTTGGAAAAGGGAGAAGAGAGACACAAAAAGAATTCAGGCGATTAGTCCTTGTTGAATTCTTTTTGGCAAAGGGAGAAGAGAATAAAAAGATATAGCACACTTTTGTTTTCTGTGAAAGAATAAGGTTTGGAAACCAAAAAACCATGAAAGCTTTTGGCAAAGGAAGAAGAAGAAGAAGTTCAAAAAGATGTTCAAAAGTATGTGAAAAAGTTATTGAAATGCAAGTCAATGTGTTGCTTTTATAGACTCTTCATGTCTGGTCAAGAAAAACATTGGAAGAGTTATAACCTTGAAAAAATCTTGAGAAAACCATTAGAAGAGTTACATCTCTTGATTTTTATTCAAAACTTGTCACTGGTAATCGATTACCAAAACCATGTAATCGATTACACAAAGCATTTTATGAAAAGATGTGACTCTTCACAATTGATTTTGAATTTCAACGTTCAGATACACTGGTAATCGATTACCAATATATTGTAATTGATTACACCATTTAAAAAAACAATTGGAACGTTGCAAATTCAATTAAAAGCTTTTGAAATCAAACTTCGCCACTGGTAATCGATTACAGGAAACTGGTAATCGATTACCAGAGAGTAAAAACTCTGGTAACTTAGAAAATTTTGAGAAAAACTCTTTTGAAAAACAAAACTGTGCTATGTTTGTTTTTTGAAAAATCTTTTCAATACTTCCCTTGTGAAGTCTTCTTGATTTCTTCTCTTGAATCTTGAATTCATCTTCTCTTGAATCTTGAAATCAAACTTCTCTTGATTCTTGAATCTTCTTGATTTCTTCTCATGAAACTTGAAATTAATCTTGATCTTGAACTTGTTGACTCAATCTTGAAATCATTATCTTGGGCTTTTTGTCATCATCTTTGTCATCATCAAAACTACTTGAATCAACTTGATTCATCATCATGAAGCTTGCTTCTACAACTTTAAATGAGCGATCACTTCATATCCTTTCATGTCTTGACGAAGTTACCATTATTTTTTTTCTTCCTTAATGATGAGGACATGACCAAGAGCAAGGGCAAGGATCCAATTGAAGGACTTGGAGGACCTATGACAAGGGCTAGATCAAGGAAAGCAAAGGAAGCTCTTCAACAAGTGTTGTCCATACTATTTGAATACAAGCCCAAGTTTCAAGGAGAAAAGTCCAAGGTTGTGAGTTGTATCATGACCCAAATGGAGGAGGACTAAATGGTGCCACTTCGTCTCAATTTTAGAGTGTTTTGTTTGTCTAAATAATGGCCCAATCCATGTAAAGTTGGCTGACCAAAAATATGTTTTGGGTTAATCAACTAAAGGGGCTTTAGTTTGGTTTAGTTCAAGTTGTAATAAGGGCCCAATTGGCAGCTTAGGCATCAGCCTTTGGGAGACCAATTGGTGATTGGCTCGATGGCTTTTGGGGTGACTTTTGGTTGCCACAATTTCAGTTACACTCAGCCATTAAGTTCTTCTAATTCCCTAGGTTAGTGGATCATTACTAAATTTAAGTGGATTGTAATTGCCTTTAATGAAGCATGTATAAAATCTGATGGTAAAGCTTCTTTATAAGCTGAAGCATTTTATCAATAAACACAAGTTGAGTTTTATTCAGAAAAATTAGAGTCTATCTCTTTTATCTTAGTGAGAGTGATTCTCCTAAGTTCTTGAGTGATTCAAGAATACCATGGCTATATCAAAGGACTTTCACATCCTTTGTGTGTTGCCCTCGCAGGAAAGAGTGATTCTTTCATTTCACCATTTCATCTTCAACCTTGTTCTTTCAAACAACAATTCCAAAAATTCCAATTCTACCTAGAATTATCTCGTGACCACAACTCTTGTTTTACTCGCTCAAATTAAGTGATTCTTGAGCCTAAATTGAAATTCAAAACGAGATCTTTCACCTCGTTTTGGGATCACCTCATTTGGAGCCTTGTAGCTTGAGTTATAGTCATTTCTATATTTCTGTCCAACCACCACTTAACCTACGTTTTTACCATCTCATTCATCCATTTTATGCCAAGATTCACCTTATTAAGGCTCAGGAAATTAGCCACTGCCCAACCCTTGAATCTTTCCAATTTCTCATCCTTTTCTTAATCAATTTTCTGAATTTTCCAACAAGGTTTAATCCTAGACGATCCTAAGTCAGCCCTTGTGCAACGAAGGTTCATATCCCTTTTTACTCTTTACAACAACTTCGTAAATGGTTCAGATGTTTGTTTATTCCAAAGAACTTATTTTTCCTTTTTCTTTTCGCTCTTTTCCACTTCTTGATTATATATATATATATATATATATATATATATATATATATATATATATAATAATTATTTTTTATAAATACCTAACTTCCTTCAAAACCCACAACTAGCCACAAAAATGATAGAAATCTCCCTTGAAAACACTCCTGCTCTCCCATCCTAAGGTAAGGTAGGAAGCTTTCATCCTAGGTTTAGTGTTTTGACAAGAATCAAGTGTCTGGCTCAAAGGGCTTATGAAATGGCAAAAACAAGGTGCGTTGGGACATCTATTTGGCCAATGGCTTGAAATGTAAAGCAGAAAGAATGCCCAGATCACTTCCATGAATCATATGTTATGACAATTAGAAATTCATGCAAAACCAATTGTAGAACATACCCATGCGGACACTCAACATAAAATTTGTGGGCACACGCAATCTCTAAAGCTTAGGGCATGTTTCTACATTCAGGTCAAATCAGTGTTTCAACAATTGTTCTTTTATCAAGTCCATGCAAAAACGTTTGAGTCCATTTTGGTATTCGGGAAAGTCCTTCATTATTTTCATCCACAAGATACACAGTTTTTTTCAAAAAAAAACTTTTTGTTGTGTTTCGATCTACAAGATTTCCAAAAAGGACTGGTGGGCGTTCATTTCAAAAGCTCGATAGTTTTAAGAAAAAGGTTGGAATCCTAGGCAAAGTTATAATCCAAGACTACACCATCAAACATCTAAGTGCGCATGAAAATAAATCAAAAAATAAACCACGCGTTAGTTTTTTTTCTTTTTCAAACAATCATCACAACAAATAAGATAACAAAGCAATAAATAAGACAAAGACAAGTTCACAAATTTAGAAGATTGTGGTCAGGGAACTCAGCCTCCTCCAATGAAGAAATCAAGCAAATCTGCCATGTCTCCATCATCCTCAGCTCCACCTTCGTCCCCTTGGGTAGTTACTTGGGCATCTGTAGGACCTGCCTCCTCCTGAAAATTGGGCCTATCCCCAGGCCATGCGACAATGGCTCTAAACTACTTGGGAGTAGGCCACGGGTAAGGGTTGGGGTCATGGCAATGCTAGTGCAGTGTATACTAATAGAAGCTGTCATTCAACTGCATCTGGCCCCTATGGTTTGCTTCCTGTTGATCAACCAAATGTTGTATGTATGCATGCATCTGGAGCTCCATCCTTTGCATGTGAGCTGAGATGGACTCTAGAGATGGTGA
Organism: Glycine max; assembly: GCF_000004515.6. Classification (NCBI taxonomy): domain Eukaryota; kingdom Viridiplantae; phylum Streptophyta; class Magnoliopsida; order Fabales; family Fabaceae; genus Glycine; species Glycine max. The sequence goes on from NC_038254.2 coordinate 32,027,504, forward strand.
CTAATGTGGAGGCGGTGGTGGTGCGTCTGCGGCCGGTTGCTGTTGCTGGTCTTGCCCCGGCTGCTGTACCTGCCTCGGCATGCAATATTTCTCAATGAATGTCTTGTTAATGGGAGGCCGGATGAGCTTTGTCAGTGCAACCGGTACTCATAGAATTGGAAGAGACCTGTAATCAATGCCGAAAACCCTAGTGCCCTATTGGACTTCTCTAGGTCCACTGGGTGTCTCAGAGGTGCAATACCTACAAACTGGTGGATGGCATCTGAGATAAGCTGCGCCACATGAACACTGATCTGGGTCATGATGTTGTAGACCAACTGACAATTTGGGTAGCGTGAGATCAAAGTTATGGTCACTGGGAAGGATGTTACCGAGCAGGAATGTCATCTAGATTTGAGTTAGAGTGGTCATGCTAGTGCACATGATCCGCACCCTCCTCCCTGCTATGCTCCATGCAAAATCATCTCCCGGGGAGAAAAGTAGCTGACCTATGGCTTCTTCATCAAAACCTGAAAATTGACTTCTTCTCTCAATGTATTTGCATCGTTTTCCCTCTTCTAAGATCAATGGGTGCCCCAAGAATTGGTTGATAGCATCTGTGTCATATAGGATCCATTGGCCCCACACCCAAGAGCGCTTGTACACGACTCCTTCTTCAGTGGGCTAGGCGTTTGCGTAAAACTCCATGACTACTTTAGGATCATACTTCGCCATAGGCTCTGTCAGCTGTGTCCAACGCCTCTTGGCAACTTCAGCTTGGAATTCCGCATACTCTCCCTCCACTAGTTGGACCCGTCTTTCTTTGAGAAAAAACCAATACTTAATCACCTCAAAATGATGTTGATGCTCCTCGCTTCGAAAGCGATATCCATTAAACTCAATTTTCGCTGGTGGAGCTGCACTGGATCCTTCACCTGTAGCGGCCTTCCTAGCTCATTTAGCAGAAAGTTTCTTCAGGGCCATCTACGACAAAAAGAAAAAAAAGGCAAAACGAAACTAGTATCTTAGAAAAATTTTATATTTCAAACAATAGCTAGTCATTGATTTTTTTTTAATTTAACTTTAATTCTTTTTTGAATTTTGTTTTTACTTTTATTTTTTATAGATATGTATGTATATATATATTCCTCGCACATTTATTTTTAGTAACCAAGAAGCAAATTTGTGCACAAGTTCACTCCAGAATAGCCTTAAAACATGAGTCCAAAACAACATCAAGCACAAATTTAATCTGCCTATTTGCTCCAATTTTAACAAGAAAATGGTGGTGATTTAAACTTAACAAGTTACTTGCCCATTGTCATACCCTAATTTTGTCCGGGGATGATCATTGGCCAACATTTGGATTCTTGCTGACCGAATTGAGTTGCTTAACGTTAATTGCCGCGTAATCCATAGGGTTTTGTGACTTTTCGGAAGGAAATGTGCAAAATACTCAAAATGGGGGAAAAATGGTCTCTTTAGGGACATTTTCCATCCCTTGGGCCCGCCTGGGCCCATTAGAAACTTAGGGATAACCAGCTCGCCTGGGCAAGCAAGTTACTTCTAGAGGAAGGCGAGCTGCTGTGCAACCTTCTCCCCTCATTTTCCTATAAATAGGAGTGAAGGACTGAGGGGAAGGGGTTCAGCATCATTTGTAAGAGGTTTTCACTGAAATTAGTGAGAAGAAGGAGAAATAAAAAGAATAATCAAGGCCGAGGTGCTTCCATAACGTTTCCATGATCAATTCTGTGACTGTTCTTCGTCCGTTCTTCATCATTTGTCATTCTTCGACCGATTAGTTTTCTATTTTGAAGCTTTGAATTCATTCTATGCACCCTTAGGGGTCCATCCTTGCTTTGCATGTCTTCATCTTCATTCTTCTACCATCGGTGATCTTTTTCTTTGTTTTAAGCAAGTTTCAACTGATCGTTTAAGCCATAATCTCACTTAATCAATGTTAAAATGAATTTCAACCGATCGCTTGTGTTGTAATCTCGTTTAATCACCGTTAACATAAACTTCAACCGATCGTTTGTGTTGTAACCTCAATTAATCATCAAAAAGATAAGTTTCAACCGTTCATTTACTTTGAAAGTTCTCTTTTAATGAGTTGGAAAATAACCAAGTGAAACCAAAGCTAAAATCAACACATAATCAAGCTTTTGTCCAAAAGAAAATCGCTTGAATCCGTTCAAAGGTCCAACGCCTTAATGGTCTTTTTTTTTTACTTTTATCGGTTAAAACAAACCATTTAGAAGTCTAAAATCAATACTCCGCATAACTTTCTTGCTTTTGAAAGAACTACGTAGGTCTGAGTTCCTCATCGCAATTGAGGATATGTAGGAGCAAGGGCCCCGCTCTTGTTGACCCTAAAAATATAAAAACATAAAAAAGGGGAAATAAAATAAAGATTGAAGTCATGATTTAACATATTTAATTAAAGGTTGTTGTCCCTTGTGACGGACGCGTGGGGTGCTAATACCTTCCCTGCACGTAAATGACTCCTGAACCTTTTATTCTCAAAATTCATAGGCCTCTTTTGGTTTTTCTAACGTTTTCCTCAAATAAACGTTGGTGGCGACTCCACACATTTTCCTTCCTTGGAAGATGCAGTCGTGCGCTTTGCGTCACCCTCTCGTCGAAGGGTAGGTTACAACAGTTGGCGACTCCGTTGGGGACTGTTTTTAGAGAGTTAGGCCATTTTAATCCGTGTGCGTTCTTTATCATGACTCACTCTTTTGTTTGTTTCCCTTTATTTCTCTTAAGTTCTTGTAAGCATATAACTCTTTGATGATTTTTAGAGTAATTTTTTATTTAATATATGCATTGATAAATATTTATTCATTTGATGCATCCACGACACCTACACTTTTTGCACACATTGTGAGTTGTTAAGGGTCCTATACCTGGGTCCACGGGAACATAGGAAGTGGAGGTGAATCTGTGGTCATGCTAAGTCTCCGACTTGCTTGATGACAGTGAAACCTCATCTAGAGTTTTTCTCTTTGATGATACATTGTCGCTGGTAGCCCCTACCGCCACAATGTCATGTTTGTGTGCGTCTCTGCTGTGTTATTATTTGATGGCGTTACCATGCTTGTTCGTTTAGTATATTTCTGTTTTGTGCTATCAACCGCGTGCTCTTGTGCATGTATATCTGTATTGCGTTGTCACTCATGCGTTGCATTTGTCTCATCATTTTGTCATGGGAAGTTGGAAGGTCTGCATCACCTTCTTAAATGCATACATGGAGCACTGTGGTAATGACTGCAAATGAACCATGATGCTCGAATGTTTGTGAGTAAGAAGAGATGATCTTCTGGGCTCTTGTGTCTGTAAAATGCATTTGTGTCATGCATAGCATAAGCATTCCTTCATGCATTCATCATATTTCCTCCGTGATAGGTTGTCGAAGTATTGATCAAATAGAATTTTTCATTCTAGCAAAACATGTGATCGAATCAAGCACCCTCGCTTAAGAAAAGGTTCTATCACGTCAAAATCAAAAGCCTAGAGGTTGCTAGTTTGCAAGAATTAGGGCAATTGATGGATCAACTCCAACGTAAAGCTTTCCGCAAGACATATGGAAAGATCTGGGACCTGGCTATGATGATAGAAGTCTCTGTTGAAGCCATTGTGTCCCTCACTCAGTATTACGATCAGTCACTAAGATGCTTCACGTTTGGGGACTTTCAGTTAGTACCAATCGTGGAAGAGTTTGAAGAAATCTTGGGATGTCCGCTAGGAGGAAGAAAGCCATATCTTTTTTCTGGGTTCTATCCCTCCATGGCGAGAATAGCCAAGGTAGTCAAAATCTTGGGGCAAGAATTGGATCGAGTAAAACAAAATAGAAATGGGGTGGTTGGAATACCGAGGAAGCACTTGGAGGAGAAAGCAAAGGCTTTGGCAGATCAAGGTGAATGGGCTTTGTTCATTGACGTCTTGGCGCTGTTGGTATTTGGAGTCGTCCTTTTTCCAAATGTGGATGGATTAGTAGATCTAGCAGTGACCAACGCCTTCCTTGCTTACCGCCATAGCAAAGAACGCCCAGTCGTTGGTGTGTTGGCCGATGCCTACGACACATTTGACTGAAGATGCGAGAAGAGCAACGCAAGGATTGTCTGTTGCACACCTGTCGTTTATGTGTGGCTGGTCTCGCACATCTTTCACCATGAAAGTAGACCTGTCTATCCCCTGCAAGGTTACTACATGTGCTCCAAGAAAGGGAAGGTAGTTTGGGAACAACTCTTGGCTAGTATGGTGGAGGCATCTGTTAATTGGTTCCCCCGATGGAAGGAAGGAAGAGTTGGAGTTCTGTCCTCATGTGAGGGGTTCTCAAACATCCCCTTGATGGGAACGAGGGGCTGTATCAATTATAATCTCGTCCTTGCCATAAGACAACTTGGCTACCCCATGAGAGGAGCGCTGTCGGAAGAAAGTATCATGCCCTTCATCGCACGGGGTTTCAGTGACCCCAAAGCAAGGATATTTCAAGGGGTCCGAAAGGCATGGAGCGTGGTGAAAAGAAAGGATAAGGAACTTAGGGGAAGCAGCAATGGGATCATCGGAAGCTATCACAAGTGGCTGAAAGCTCGGACGCAAGAGTTAGTTTGGCTCCCGAAGCTAAAGGCATCAAGTGAGGAAGAGGCTGAAACCCCTGAGGAGAGTAAGGAGGTGCAAGCCTTGAAGGCAGAACTTGAAAGGGCGCAAGCAATCAAGGAAAAGTTCAAGATGATAGCTATCAAGGTCTGGAAAGAATATGATGAACTGAGAGACATCAATGTGGCCACCGCTGAAGCATTGGAGCGGGAAACAAAGAGGGCACGAAAGGAAGAGTGGGGCCGAAACAAGTTCTGAGGGGCATTGTGGGGCAATAACAGCAAGCTTAAGCTTCGAAGGGCTGAGAGAGACCAGTCAAGAGTCGAAGGCATGATATTGGAGGACAAGTTGAAGGCTTGCCAAAGGTCAAAGAGGAGTTTTCCGAACAATTGAGCAAGATGGAAAAGAACATGTAGGCCATCATCGACCAATATAAAGAGAAGCTAAGTCTAGCCGCAACCCATGAACAAAGGCTACAGGACGAGTATGCAAAGGTGTCAATCCTGCAAGCAGAAAGGGAAGTGACAGAAAGAGTGATTGATTCATTACACAGAGAAGCAATGACGTGGATGGATGGTTCGCTTTCACCTTGAATGGGAGTCAAGAGCTTCCAAGACTACTAGCCAAAGCTAAGGTGATGGTGGATGTGTACTCGGCCCTCGAGGAAGTTCATGGGCAACTCGATTATTGTCAGCACATGATCGATTTGATGGCCTACATAATTAGGAACCGCTAAGGCAGTTGTATTTTCGCTTTAATTTTGACGAGATGAACTATTTGTTCCTTAATAAAAATAAGTTTGGTTCAACCTTATGTCTTTGCTCAAAATTTTGCGCGAGTCCAATACTTCGACAACTTATCCTTAGCATGCATTCATGTTTAGTTCTTTGTCGCATTACTCACTGTATTTCTTGTTCTTTAGGCAATAAACACCATAACTGAACACGCTTTAAGGCACCCCTATCGAACCCGTTCCAAAACTAGAGTCATGGGTGACATAGAAGAGGTGCAAGAACAAATGAAGGCCGATATGGAGGCCATGAAGGATCAAGTGGCTTCCATGATGGAAGCCATGTTAAGCATGAAGAGAATGAAGGAAAGAAACACGGCCGCAATTGTCGCCTCCAGCACCGCCACTGAGGCGAATCCTACCCATCCCTCTGCCATAAACCAAGCGAACCAACCCGCCCCGGACATGGTGGGACAAGGAGGGGAAGTGTTGGGTAGTACCAGTGGTCCACACATGGGGTATAATAGGAATGCTTATGCCTATGGCTTACCCCCAAATTATACGCCGCCCACCATGCACATGCCTAACGAGAACATTAATCATGTCGTTCCCGTTACCTTTGAAGGTCAGTAACCCCAGCTTATAGGAGGCGCTTGTGAAGAACCTCGAGAGCATGCTCAAGGGGACTTTGACTCATATCCCACTTTCACCGCTGAGGGACTGGCATGTAATGTTGTTCCTTAACCTAATACGGCGGGAGCTCCTCAACCCCGCCCTCTGCAACTGCTTCATTTCTCAGTAAGGGGGCCGCCTCTAGCAGTGGAAGGGAGAGAGAAACTTGATCTCATCGAAGAGAGACTAAGGGTTGTCGAAGGGTTCGGTGATTACCCTTTCGCTGACATGACAGAATTGTGTTTGGTACCTGATGTTGTCATCCCTCCAAAGTTCAAGGTACCAAATTTTGATAAATACAAAGGGACCACTTGCCCCAAAAATCACCTGAAGATGTATTGCCGAAAAATGGGGGCATACTCTAAGTACAAGAAACTGTTGATGCATTTCTTCCAAGAAAGTTTGGCTGGGGCAGCAGTCATCTGATATACCAATTTGGAGGCCTTTTGTATCTGCTCATGGAAGGATTTGATTATTGCCTTCATTAGGCAGTACCAATACAATACTAACATGGCTCCCGATAGAACCCAGTTGCAAAATATGAGCAAGCGAGAGCATGAGTCATTTAAGGAGTACGCCCAACGGTGGAGGGACTTGGCAGCACAAGTGGCACCCCCCATGGTAGAAAGAAAGATGATCACAATGATAGTGGACACGCTGCTGGTGTTCTACTATGAAAAGTTGGTGGGCTACATGCCCTCTAGCTTCGTAGATTTAGTATTCGCGGGTGAGAAGATTAAAGTAGGCCTGAAAAGAGGGAAGTTCAATTATGTCGCCCTGCTGGTACTAGTAATAGAAGATTCAGAATAAGTGGGGCAAAGAAGAAGGAATGGGATGCCCATGCCGTGACATCGGCTCCTACTTGGCCAAAGCCCTAGCAAACCCCTCACAACACTTACCAATATGCCCAACATCAACCAAGCTTTCCGGCCCGCGTTGGAAACCCCTCCAGTCCAGCGCCCCTCCAGCAAAAGGCACCCGCTCAACCACAAAGGGCCCCCACTCAAAACTCGGTTCCTACACAACCTCGCCCCGCCGGCAGCTCTAATCCGAGCGCAAGCGTCAATCCGGGAAGGAATTTTCCGATAAAGAAACTTGTGGAATTCGCTCCCATCCTGATGTCGTACGCAAACTTGCTACCCTCTTTGATCACCAACCAAATGGCAATGGTATCCCCAGGAAGATTTTCTAGTCTTCTTTCCCTCGATGGTACAACCTCAATGCAACCTGCGCTTATCATGGGGGTGTCCCGGGACACTCGATAGAACAATGTATGGCCTTCAAACATAAGGTCTAAAGTTTGATCGATGCAAGTTGGCTGACATTCCAAGAGGACGGTCCAAACGTAAAGACAAACCCTTTTGCCAGTCATGGGGGGCCAGCAGTTAATGCGATAGAGGAGTGCGGACTCCAGAGCCCGAAGCAATTGAAAGATATGATAACCTCTAGGAGGTTTATATTGAAGGCACTGCGCGAGGCGGGCATCATTTGCCTCGACGGGGGCGAGGAGGATACCTGCTTAATACACCCAGGGGCAACACATGATGTAGAGGCATGCCCTGTGGCAGAGGACTTGCTACAAGGGATAATGGACCAAGGCCAGTTTGAAATTGGTGACGCAAGCAAGAGTGAGCTGACAAAAGCCCGAGCAAGCCCAAACAATTTGTGATCCACTTCACCAGAGATGCTGCCACACAAAAGCCCCGAGGCTTCCAACCTATCCCGAGTAAGAAGCCTGTCCCTTTCCCTTACAAGAGTGACAAGGTGGCCCCATGGAGGTACGCCCCTCAAAAGCCCGACGGAAGGAAGGACGAGTCTGTCGGAGATTACCTGTCTTCTGCCAAGGTTACCAACATCTCTGGCACGAGCGGTATAACCCGTTGTGGGCAAATCTTCGTGGCACCCGGCCCGTTGGTGTAGTCCAAGGACACAAGGAAAGGCAAAGGTGAGCCCGAAAGAAAGCGATAAGGCAAGCTCGGTTCTTGATGAGGAGATCCTGGCTGGGAGATTTGCTAAGGGAGAGGAAGACTTTGGCAGAAAGAAGATATCCACCAAAGAAGCAACTGAGTTCCTTTGGATCATCCAGTAAAGTGAGTTCAAAGTGATTGAGCAACTCAATAAGACCCCAGCTAGGGTGTCCCTGTTGGAACTACTCATGAACTCAAAGCCTCATCGGACGCTTCTAGTCAAGATCTTGAATGAAGCCCACGTCGCCCAAGACATATCCGTGGAGGGCTTTGGGGGCATCATCAACAATATCGCCGCCAACAATTACCTCACCTTCGTCGATGAGGAAATACCTATCGAGGGTCAGGGACATAATAGGGCCTTACATGTGTCCGTTAAGTGTTTCGACCACATCGTGGCCAAGGTTCTTATTGACAATGGCTCATCGCTGAATGTCATGCCCAAAAGCACGTTGGACAAACTGCCTTTCAACATGTCACACCTCAGACCGAGCTCCTTGGTGGTGCAGGCTTTTGACGGCAGCCACCGAGAGGTAAAGGGGGAGAATGATCTCCCAATTCAAATTGGACCTCACATTTGTTAGATCACTTTCCAAGTGATGGATATCCACCCGTCCTATAGCTGCCTTTTAGGCCGACCTTGGATTCACTCAGTCCGGGTAATCCCTTCAACGCTCCACCAAAGGATGAAATTTATGGTGGAAGGGCAGTTAATCATAGTCTTCAGGGAGGAAGACATTCTTGTAAGTTGTCCTTCTTCTACACCATATGTGGAAGCCACAAAAGAATCCTTAGAGACATCCTTCCAAGCTTTGGAAGTGGTAAGCAACGCTTATGTCGAGTGTCATACCCTAATTTCATTCGAGGACCATCTGTTTGGTGGGATGCGACCTTCGCATGATCGCTTCGAGGAACTTGAAGCCCATCGTTAGGCAATCCGTCAAGTTTCGCGACATGTCGGGAATCGAAAAGAGGCATTGTTGCATAATCCGTAAAGTTTCGTGACATTACGGAAGGAAAATAAGTATCGTTACGAAATTCGTAAAGTTTCGTAACGTTACGGAAAAAGAATTACAAAAAAAAGTAAAAGGGGTGTATTTAGTCAAATGGGGGGTGCAAATAGCAATTTTCAAAATCTGTGCCCTTCTAGAGGATTCTGGGCATTTCCATGCTTAAGGTGGAAGAAACCTAGCTCGCCTAGGCGAGCTGAGCGGCAACCACCTCCCCTGTTTTATTAAAAAATGGCTTTTGGGAGTCCCGTAATGCTTCCGTAAAATTCCCATAACCCTAAATAAGCATATTTCACTTAATATGGGTGAGAGGGATGATAAAAAAAGAAGAAAATCAAGTCCTATATGCTTCCATAAGGCTTTCGTAACTTTTAAATTACGAAACAAGGGGGTGAACTTATCAAAATGGGGGGTGCAAATAGCAATTTTTGAAATTTTGAATTTGGGCCTTCCAGAGTATTTTCAAAGCAGGATTGCTTCTGGAGGAAGCAACTCAGCTCGCCTGGGCGAGCTGGGCGGCAACCTCCTCCCCCTTTTTCCTATAAATAGGCAAAAGGGGGTTGTTCTATGGATCCCTCATCCCTCTGGCTATGCATTTCAGCTGTTTTGGGTGAAAAAAAAATTTTCCATGAAGAAAATCCAAGCCGAGGTGCTTCCGTAACATTTCCAAGATGTTTCCGTGAGCGAATCCGTCAAGGTTTTCCGTTGTTCTTCACCGTTCTTCATCCGTTCTTCGTTCGTTCTTCATTCTTCAACGGGTAAGTTTTCGAATTCGAGACTTTCAATTCATTTCTTGTTTTTTTTGGCTTTCATCTTTATTTCGTTCATTTTCGGTTTTCTTTTCTTCCGTTTTTAACGAGCTTTAACCGATCGTTTAAGCCGTTATCTCGCCTAATAAATGATAAAATGAATTTCAACCGATCATTTGCGTTGTAATCTTGTTTAATCACCGTTAAAATAAAATCTAACCGATCGTTCACACTGTAACCCCGGTTAAACCGAAAAAAGCAAAATAATAATAAAATAATCAAAATATCTTGAAAAATAATAATAAAATAATCAAAATATCTTTGAATAAAATAAAAAAAAAATCAATCGGACGTTTTTCTTTGGAAGTTTTCTTCGATCAATTGACTAATAACCAAAGTGAAACTAAGGCTAAAATCAACTCACAAATCAAGCTTTGTCCGCAAAAATCACTAAAAACCGTTTTAAGGTCCCGCCTTAAACGGTCCTTTTTGCTTTTATCGGTTAACATGGACCATTCAAAAGCATAAAATCAACATGTAACTTTACCGCTTTTGCAAAGAACTACGTAGGTCTGATTTCCTCATCGCAATTGAGGATACGTAGGAGCAGAAGCCCCGCTTTTGTCAACCACTCCAAGAGATCGTTAATGGTCCAACGCCTTAACGTTTCTCTCCTTTCAAAAAAAAAAAAAACAAGAGATCGTTAATGGTCCAACGCCTTAACGTTTCTCTCCTTTCAAAATCGAAAGATCGTTTAATGGTCCAATGCCTTAAACGACATTTGTTCAGTCAAAATATATCTTGCAAAAAAGATAAAAACAACTTAACCAACGTTCAGTTCTCAAAAAACTACGTAGGTCTGATTTCCTTATCACAATTGAGGAATACATAGGAGCAAGGGAAACACCCTTGTCGACCACAAAAAGATAAAAAATACAAAAAGCATAAAAAGACATAAAAACCTAAAAAGGTGTCATACCCTAATTTCGTCCGGGGACCTTTGCTTGATGACATGCGACCTTTCTTTGGTCCTTGTGAGGTGCTTGGCACCCATCATTAGGCAATTTGTGAAATTCCAGGACATGCCGGAAAACCAAAAAAATATTGATGCACAATCCGTAAGTTTCCGTGACACACCGGAAATCAAATGGAAGCATCGTTGCATAATTAAGTGAGGTTCCGTAACATTCCGTGAGTCAAAAAGGGGATGATTATGTAATCCGCAAGGTTCCGTAACATTACGGAAAGAAAACAAGTATCGTTACGAAATTCGTAAGTTTCCGTAACTTTACGAAAAAAGAATTACCAAAAAAAACAGAGGGGGTGTACCTAGTAAAAATGGGGGTGCAAATAGCACCCAGGCCCACTTGGGCCCTCCAGAATATTCCTCCAGAAGGCTGTTGCTTCTGGAGGAAGCAACCTGGCTCGCTTGGGCGAGCTGGGCGGCAACCACCTCCCCTATTTTGCTATAAATAGGGGAGGAAGTGAAGAAGAAAAGGGTTCAGCCCCTTAGGCACTTCTCTCTCTTTCGAATTTGCTTGGAAAAATTGTTTCCGTGAAGAAAATCTAAGCCGAGGCGCTTCCGAAACGTTTCCGTAACGTTTTCCGTGAAGAATTTCGCAAAGGTTTCAACCGTTCTTCGACGTTCTTCATTCGTTCTTCATCGTTCTTCGATCTTCAACGGGTAAGTACCTCGAACCAAGCTTTTCGATTCATTCTATGTACCTGTAGTGGTCCACATTGTGTTTCGTGCATTTTTATTCTCGTTTTGTTTACTTTTTATACCCCCTCTTGACGTGCTTAAGCCATTTTACTTAAGTCATTTCTCGCTTAACTTAAAAATAAAATCAATTTCCACCGAACGTTTGAATTGTATTATCCGTTAACTTCGGTTAAAATAAATTCTGACCGTTCGGTCGTGCCGTAACCACGTTGGAAATCAAAAAGAGGTAAAAAATAATATAATAATCAAAAAAACATCTTTTAGCAAAATAAAGCGGAAAATCAATCGGACGTTTTCTCTTTGGGATTTCTCATTCTTAATCGAATTGCTTAATAACTAAAGTGAAACTAAGGCTAAAATCAACTCGCCTAGTCAAGCTCGTCCATAAAAATAGGCTTTTGAAGTTTGTCATTTCAATTTCTCACTAAGTAAAATGGATCATTTTTAAGGTCCAACGCCTTAAAATGATCACCACTTAAGTAAAAAAAGAATCACTTGATAAGAAAGAACTACGTAGGTCTGATTTCCTCATCGCAATTGAGGATACGTAGGAGCAAAAGCCCCGCTTTTGTCGACCACCCCAAGAGATCGTTAATGGTCCAATGCCTTAACGTTTCTCTCCTTTCAAAAACAAGAGATCGTTAATGGTCCAATGCCTTAACGTTTCTCTCCTTTAAAAAAAAGAGATCGTTAATGGTCCAACGCCTTAACGTTTCTCTCCTTTCAAAATCAAAAGACCGTTTAATGGTCCAACACCTTAAATGACCTTTTGTTCAATAAAAACATATTTTGCAAAAAAGACAAAAACAACTTAACCAAACACTTTGTTCCGAAAGAACTACGTAGGTCTGATTTCCTCATCGCAAATTGAGGAATACGTAGGAGCAAAGGGAAACACCCTTGTCGACCACAAAAAGAGAAAAATATAAAAAGGGTATAAAGGATATAAAGACATAAAAAGGGAACATAAAAAATCAAAGTCATGTTTGCACATTCGATTAAAGGCTGTCGTCCCTTGTGACGGACGTGTGGGGTGCTAATACCTTCCCCGTGCGTAAATACAACTCCCGAACCTTTCACTTAAAAGTTCGTAGATCGCGTCTTTTCTGGTTTTTCCGACGTTTTCCTCAAATAAATGTTGGTGGCGACTCCGCGCGTATTCCTTTCGTGGAACACGCATCCCGCGAGTCACGCGTCGCCCTCCCGCCGAAGGGTAGGTTGCGACAAAAGGGGAAATAAAACAAATTGAAGTCATATTTGCACACTTGATTAAAGGCTGCCGTCCCTTGTGACGGACGCGTGGGGTGCTAATACCTTCCCCGTGCGTAAATACAACTCATGAACCTTTCACACTTAAAGTTCGTAGACCATGCCTTTTCCGGTTTTTTCGGACGTTTTCCTCGAATAAACGTTGGTGGTGACTCCGCGCGTTTTCCTTCCTTGGAAGATGCACCCGTGAGTCTCACGTCGCCCTCCCGCTGAAGGGTAGGTTGCGACAGTTGGCGACTCCACTGGGGACTGTTTTTAGAGAGTTAGGCCTTCTAATCTCGTGCAATATCATGACTTCCTCTTTTGTCGGTTTCCTTTTATTTCTCTTACGTTCTTGTATATAACTCTTTGATGCTTTTAGTGTGTTTTTTGAAATGTATGCATGAGATAGATATGTATTCATTTGATGCACACAAACAACAACACTATTTGCACACACGGTGAGTTGAAAAGGGGCCCTATACCCGGGTCCATGGGAACATAAGGAGTGGAGGTGAATCTGTGGTCATACTAGGTCTCCGACTTGCTTGATAACAGTGAACCCTCATCTAGAGTTTTTCTCTTTGATAACATATTGTTGCTAGTAGTCCCTACTGCCACAATGTGTTCTTCGAAGGGGATGATACCTCTAGAGACCATCAAGAGAGATATGACCACCTTGCGAATTATCACTAAAAGCCTTTTAGTTCCTCCCATTTAGGTCCCTAAAATAGGGGCACAGAGCAAACACGCTGTGTACCATTTTTAAACACTGCCATGCATATAAATATCATGTATGCCTTTGTTGTATGATTATTTGAGGATATTGCCATGTTGTGTACATCCCCCTGATGCGCTTTTGCGCATCTGCATCATGTCATCATGCATGCGTTGTATGTTGGTCTCGTCTTTTGTCACGGGAAGCTGGAAGGTTCATATCACCTTCTTAATTGTACACATGGGGCACTGCGCCCCCAAATGCGCAAGTAAGAAGATATGTTTTTTCGGTTTCTCGTGTCCATAAATGCATTCATATCATGCACCGCATAAGCATCTCTTCAAGGCTTCATAATGAACATATCGTTCCTACATTTGTCCGTTATCATATTCAAGCATCGCATTTTGCATGAGTCATTGCATCATCATGCATATGCGTTCAACATACTTTTTGTTCTACAAACTGCATACCTTTTGTTTTCATGTTTTCTCATGCATGATCCTTACATTTTCCTCTCCAAAACAAAAACAAAGAAGCGTGAAAATTCACACTACATTCTTAGTTGCATGTGTTAGGTACCATGAGCCAACCATGTTGGGATCATAAACCCATTTCCAAAAAAAAAAAAAAAAAACAACAGAACAAAATGATTGAGCATGGTACCTAATGCGTGGTTAACTAGGAAATGATGTTTCTTTGGGCATCTCAATCTCATAATTACATTTTCCATGCATAGCTTAAAGTATTCCCGAGTCTTTCATCTCTATGAAATATTGTTGAAGTATTGGCGATCAGAATTGCTATTCCTTGGATTATAATAGGGTTGAACCAAGCTCATGCTTTTACGAAAAGGTTCATCAAGTCAAGTTGAAGTATGGAAGTAACCATCTTGCAAAAAATTGGGGCAAAAGATGGATCGGGTTACATCACTGCTTTTGTCTACTGCCAAACACATTTAGGACTGTTGATGTCCTTGTTACTTCCAGTTTCACCATGACAAAGATGTAATGGACCATGTTAAAAATCTAAATTGATTCAACCCCATGTCCTGCGTAAAAATTCGCAATACTTCAACTGTGCATCATTCACATACATCCATGCTTTTCATTGGTTGCATTACTCGTTGCATTCTTTCCTTGAAAAAAAACGAACTTAATCATTGTTATAAAAAGAAAAAAAACACGTTTTACGGCGCCCTTACCGAACCTGTGCTAGAGCTAGAGTAATGGGTGATGTAGAAGAGGTGCAAGAGCAGATGAAGGTCGACATGGAGGCCATGAAAGAGAAAATGGCCACAATGATGGAGGCCATGATGAGCATGAAGAAGATAATGGAAGCCAATGCGGTTATAGTTGCCGCTATGATATGAACCCACATGGCACAAGGGCTGACTTAGGATCGTCTAGGATTAAACCTTGATGGAAAATGCGGAAATTGATTAAGTAAAGGATGGAAAATAAGGTGGCTAATTTCGTGGGTCTTAATAAGGTGGTTCTTGGCATAAAATGGATGAATGGGATGGTAAAACGTAGGTTAAGTGGTGGCTGGACAGAAATATAGAAATGGCAATAACTGAAGCTACAGGGCTCCAAATGAGGTGATTCCAAAACGAGGTGAAAGGTCTCGTTTTGAAATTCAATTTAGGCTCAAGAATCACTTAATTTGAGTGCGTAAAATGGGAGTTATGGCCACGAGATAATTCTGGGCAGAGGTGGATTTTCTGGAATTGTGGTTTGAATGAACAAGGGTGATGATGAAAGGAAGGAAAGAATCACTCTTTCCAGCGAGGGCAACACACAAAGGTTGTGAAAGTCCTTTGATACAGCCAAGGTGTTCTTGAATCACTCAAGAATTTAGGAGAATCACTCTCACTAAGATAAAAGAGATAAACTCTAATTTTCTGAATAAAACTCAACTTGTGTTTATTGATAAAATGGTTCAGCTTATATAGAAGCTTTACAGCAGATTTTAGTAATGACCCACTAACCTAGAATTAAAATAACTTAATGCCATTAACCTAGGGAATTAAAAAAAAAACTTAATGGCTGAGTGTAACTGAAATTGTGGCAACCAAAAGTCACCCCCAACAGCCAACAAGTCAGCCACCATTTGGTCTCCCAAAAGGCTGATGCCTAGGTTGCCAATTGGGCCCTTATTACAACTTGAACTAAACCTAACTAAAGCCCTTTTAATTGATTAACCCAAAACATATTTTTGGTCAGCCAACTTTACAAGGATTGGGCCATTATTTAGACAAACTAAACACTCTAAAAATTGAGACAAAGTGGTGTCATTTAGTCCTCCTCCATTTGGGCCATGATACAACTCACAACCTTGGACTTTTCTCCTTGAAACTTGGGCTTGTATTCAAATAGTATGGACAGCACTTGTTGAAGAGCTTCCTTGGCTTTCCTTGCTCTAGCCCTTGTCATAGGTCCTCCAAGTCCTTCAAGTGGATCCTTGCCCTTGCTCTTGGTCATGTCCTCATCACGCTACCAGCGTTGTTGCTAAAGTGAACCCGATGCCCCCATCTGGCCTCAACCAAATGAATCATCCAACCTTAGCTATGGTAGGCAAAGATTTGGGAAGTATGGGCGGTCCCTATTATGTGCAAATTCAAAACAAGCACGCCTTCCCGCCATATGGCTGGCCTCCCAACTATACGCCACCCAATGTGGCGTACACTCCCAATGAGAATGTCAATAAGTCCACTTCCATACTCATTGAGAGCTAACAACCCCAAACTGATCATGTACATGTCTCTTAAACCGTGGGGGAGACACATGAAATTTCCCACCACAATCTAGCTGACTTCGAGCCTTGCCTCGAATATGCCACTGAAGGGCAAGCAATTGGTGGTATACCCTTGCAAAACACTTTGGAGGGCCCTCAGTATCACCCGTAACCACACCCCTTGCATTCCACACCGGGTAAAAACCCTCATGCTATGGCAGAAATGGGAGAGTTGGATCAGCTAGAGGAAAGGCTCAGGGACATTGAAGGAGGCGAAGATTATGCCTTTGCTAACCTAGAAGAGTTGTTCCTAGTACCCAATATCATCACCCCTCCCAAGTTCAAGGTGTCGGACTTTGACAAGTACAAGGGGATTACTTGCCCCAAGAACCATCTACAGATGTATTGTTGGAAGGTGGGGGCATACGCAAAAGATGAGAAACTGCTGATACATTTTTCCCAAGAAAGTCTTACGGGGACAATTGTCACCCGGTATACTAACTTAGGAACCTTCTTGAGTCCATTCTTGGAAGGACCTAATGGTTGCCTTCGTTAGGCAGTGTCAGTTGATGCAATCCTACCCTCCAAGGGCATTGGATAGAAGACTCCAAGAAGATTGGGCCAAAGATGCAAGAGAAGGCCCTAGGGTTCTCATGAGCCTTAGGGTAGATTTTGGGCCCATGGGCTAAGTATGAGCCCACTTATCTTTGTACATATTAGACTAGTGTCGCAACCTACCCTTCGGCGGGAGGGCGACGCGTGACTCGCGGGATGCGTGTTCCACAAAAGGAATACGCGCGGAGTCGCCACCAACGTTTATTTGAGGAAAACGTCGGAAAAACCGGAAAAGACGCGATCTACGAACTTTTAAGTGAAAGGCTCGGGAGTTGTATTTACGCACGGGGAAGGTATTAGCACCCCACACGTCCGTCCCAAGGGACGGCAGCCTTTAATCGAATGTGTAAACATGACTTTGATTTTTTATGTTCCCTTTTTATGTCTTTATATCCTTTATACCCTTTTTATATTTTTTCTCTTTTTGTGGTCGACAAGGGTGTTTCCCTTTGCTCCTACATATCCCTCAATTGCGATGAGGAAATCAGACCTACGTAGTTCTTTTTTATCAAGTGATTCTTTTTTACTTAAAAGGTGATCATTTTAAGGCGTTGGACCTTGAAAATGATCCATTTTACTTAGTAAGAAATTGAAATGATAAACTTCAAAAACCTATTTTTATGGACGAGCTTGACTAGGCGAGTTGATTTTAGCCTTAGTTTCACTTTAGTTATTAGTCAATTCGATTAAGAATGAGAAATCCCAAAGAGAAAACGTCCAATTGATTTTTCGCTTTATTTTACTAAAAGGTATTTTTTATTATTATATTATTATTTTACCTCTTTTTGATTTCCAACGTGGTTACGGCACGACCGAACGGTTGGAATTCATTTTAACCGAAGTTAACGGATAATACAATTCAAACGATCGGTGGAAATTTATTTTATTTTTAGGTTAAGCGAGAAATGACTTAAATATAATGGCTTAAGCACGTCAAAAGGGGGTATAAAAAGTAAATGAAACGAGAATAAAAATACACGAAACACAATGTGGACCACCACGGGTACATAGAATGAATCGAAAAGCTTGGTTCGAGGTACTTACCCGTTGAAGATCGAAGAACGATGAAGAACGAATGAAGAACGCCGAAGAACGGTCAAAACCTTCGCGAAATTCCTTACGGAAACGTTTCGGAAGCGCCTCGGCTTAGATTTTCTTCACGGAAACAATTTTTTTCAAGCAAATTCGAAAGAGAGAGAAGTGCCTCCGGGGCTGAACCCTTTTTCACTTCACTTCTCCCCCTATTTATAGAAAATTGGGGGAGAAGCTTGCCACCCAGCTCGCCCAGGCGAGCAGGGTTGCTTCCTACAAAAGCAACATCCTTCTGGAGGAATCTTCTGGAGGGCCCAAGTAAGCCTGGTTGCTATTTGCACCCCCATTTTTACTAAGTACAACCCCTTACCTTTTTTTGGTGATTCTTTTTTCGTAAAGTTACGGAAACTTACGAATTTCGTAACGATACTTGTTTTCTTTCCGTAATGTTACGGAACCTTGTGGATTACATAATCATCCCCTTTTTGACTTACGAAATGTTACGGAACCTCACTAATTGTGCAACGATGCTCCCATTTGATTTCCGGTGTGTCACGGAACCTTACGGATTGTGCATCAATATTTTCTTTTGTTTTCCGGCACGTCCCGGAATTTCACAAATTGCCTAATGATAGGTGCCAAGCACCTTACAAGGACCAAACAAAAGTCGCATGTCATTAAGCAAAGGTCCCCGGACGAAATTAGGGTATGACAGTTGCCCCTCTTTACTTGTCTTTTATTGGAGATAAAAGGAAAGTAAAGATAAGACACTAATTTCGTTCCTCTCGGTTGACGAGAGTCGCGGGTGACCATAAAATTTCTGCATGCAAATGACTCGTTGTTCCCGGGGGAACAAAAGGTGCAGAAGACGATGTCAGTCTCTGCCTGCTATCAAGCGTTCTGTCTTACAGATAGCAAAAGAATGTTTATACGGATAACCACTCCGGTATTTCCGCCCGTCAGCGTGACTCAAAAGTCAGTATGACAGATCTTGTAAGTGCGGAAGATGATGTAAATCTCCGCGTGTCAATGGGCTTGTCGGCCGCGATTGACGAAGGGTGCAGAATGACCATAATTTGTCTTTGCGTGCCATCGGACACGACTGTGTCTGAATGGCAAAGGGGTGCGGAATGACCATAATTTGTCTCCGCATGTCATCGGGCCCGCCGCCTCTGGATGACAAAAGGGTGCAGAATGACCATAATTTGTCTCTGCGTGCCATCGGGCACGACTGTGTCTGAATGGCAAAGGGGTGCGGAATGACCATAATTTGTCTCCGCATGTCATCGAGCCCGCCGCCTCTGGATGACAAAAGGGTGCAGAATGATCATAATTTGTCTCTGCGTGCCATCGAACACGACTGTGTCTGAATGGCAAAGGGGTGCGGAATAACCATAATTTGCCTCCGCATGTCATCAGGCCCGCCGCCTCTGGATGACAAAAGGGTGCAGAATGACCATAATTTATGTCTGCGTGCCATCGGACACGACTGTGTCTGAATGGCAAAGGGGTGCGGAATGACCATAATTTGTCTCCGCATGTCATCGGGCCCGCCGCCTCTGGATGACAAAAGGGTGCAGAATGACCATAATTTGTCTCTGCATGTCTCATGACCTCAGGGTCAGTACGACAGATCTTGTGGGGCGGCCGACAAAAGCAAGGCTCTTGCTCCTACGTATCCTCCAATGAGGAACTCAGACCTACGTAGTTCTTGATAACTTGTGAGACTTGAAAAAGTCTCCACCGGAAGATGCTGACATCTCCGGAAAGGGCGCAGATGACCACATTGGCCTCTGCTCATCAATCACACTTGGGGTCACTGAATGACGAGGTGCGGATAACCGTAAGGTGTCTCCGCGGGCTACCAGCTCTTGGGTCATGGTAACAAAAAGCGGTGTGGTCAACAAAAGTGAGGCTTTTGCTCCTACGTATCCTCAAATGAGGAACTCAAACCTACGTAGTTCTTGATAACTTGTGAGACTTGAAAAAGTCTCGGTGTTTTCTCCACTAAAATGCAAACGTGCTTTAGTAAAGAGATAAAAACGTCCAACTAATCAGATCAACATATGCTTTTCAGACAAAAAACAATGTGTCTATCGGGGAAGGAGAATCTGCTGATGAAATTTTCTCATAACCACAAATGAGATTCTGGATGTTTAGCATTTCGTTTCTAAATGACCATTTAGAGGAAACACTGGGTTCGACAAAAATAGAAGAAAATCACTCAAAGTGTATCAATCTCGCACAGGTAAGTGTTTCATTCTAATTCCGAACCATAGATATGTCATGACTTGACTTTGCAAATTATTTCCTATCAAATCAAAAATTACACGCGTGATCATGAATCAATAGGACTTCCCTTGGGAATGGGTTCTTTTGGTGGGTTTTTCGGCTTTTGATTATTTTGGCCTTTTTCCTTTTCTGTTTTGGTTTAGTGCGGGGCGAAAAAGTCGCTAGCACACAAGATTTTGGTTGGCAATTAAAGGGAGAAGACCACTTTAGGTCATGGTTTCCTTTCCTTCTTTTCGTTCATTTGGTGACAATTCTGTATTGTTCAGATATTGTCCGGTCCAAAGACCTTTCTGCACATTTCTTCTGTTTTCTTTCGATCCTTGATCAGGAGCTTTCTTTCCTTCTTCTTCTTCTTCTTTTTTTTTTTCCTTTCTCCCATTCTTTGATTGGGAATTTCCTTTCTTTTCTTTTTGCTTTCTCTTTGATTGGAAATTTTCCTTTCTTTTCTTTTTGCTTTCTCTTTGATTGGAAATTTTCCTTCTTTTCTTTTTTTGCTTCCGAGGGTAAGGATTGACATTCTCACCCTGGGTCAAGGTTTACGGTAAGTTAGGATTTTGGCTCAAGGCTTGTAGAATGGCTAGACATGATACATGTCAGGGTTTGGTTTGGTTCAAGGATAAAAAGGGATGCCCCACATTATTTCCATGACACAAATGCAAAAATGATGATTTGGAAATTTTATGCAAAACTGGTCATGCATGCACCTATGTGGACACTCAAGTGTCAAATTTTTATGGTCATGTGATGCTAGGGCTCAGGATTCATTTCCTCTATTTTAGTCAACCCAATGTTTCCAAAATATGTTCTTTTATCAATTTGTGCATTCATTCGAGTCCATTTCTGGCGTCCGGGAAAATTTTCACAGCATTCACCCTTCAGGTGTATATACATTTTTTTCAAAAATTGGTTATGATCAGTGAATTTTTTTTCAAAGAAAAGTTGGAAGTCATCTCTTTCAAAAGCATGTTGGTTTTTAAGCTAGATAACTTATTTTTCTTTTTTCTCTTTTTTTTTCATTTGTTCATTTCTTTTTCTCTTTTGTTTTTGTTTTTTTTTTTCCTTTTTTTTTTCATGAGGTATTTTGCTACCTAAACATGTGTATATTTTTGTGAGGTATTTTTGCTATATACATGCATATCCAAGGTATCTTGCTACCTAAACATACACATATATATTTTGTGAGGTATCTTTTTGCTACATACATGCATATCTAAGGTATCTTGCTACCTAAACATACATATATATTTTGTGAGGTAGTTGTTTGCTACCTAAATTACATACATGCATATCTAAGGTATTTTTCACTACCTAAACACGCATACATATATTTTGTGAGGTATGACTACCTTTCGAGCTTGTGCTCGTTTTATTTAAATTCTTAGGATCATGAGAAACTAGGTGTGTCCCAATAAGACTTGAGAAACAAAAGGTGATCAAATAGCAAGCAGAAATTTAAAAGTTACTAGGTTGCCTCTTAGTAGCGCTTCTTTAACGTCTTGAGCTGGACGCCTAATGATTTGTCGGTCATGGACCTAGTACTTTGCTTACCTTTGGCTTTGGACTTGGTCGCCTATTGGTCGGCCATGTGTCATAGGCAACGCTCTAACCTTTTTGTGGATGAGCTGAGGTGAACTCTAGAGGTGGTGGCGGTGTGTCTATTGCCTGCTACCGGCCATCCCAATGTTGCTGTGGTGTTTTGCCCTGGGCCTGCCTGGGGGCGCAGTACTTCTTGATGAAAGCTCGATTAGTAGGGGGGCCTGATGACCTTGCTGGGGGCGACAGGCACTCCCTAGAACTGACAGAGACCCGTATTTAGAGCTGGCAACTCCAAGACCCTGTTGGCCTTCTTCGGGTCCACTAGGTGTCTTGCGGGCACAATCCCCGCAAACAATAGATGACATCAGAAATCAGTTGGGGGAGGTGCACACTTACCTATGCCACGACGACACGAACTTGCTGGGGGAAACGGGCGCCCTGTAGGGCCGACAGAGGCCCGTAACCAGAGTTGGAAACCCCAGGGCCCTGTTGGACTTCTTCAGGTCCACTAGGTGTCTTTGTGGGTGCGATCCCTGCAAACAATAGATGGTATCAGAAATCAGTTGAACCATATGCATACTTACCCATGTCGGGACGACACAGACCAACTGATACTTTTGCAGGGGGAGATTGGCATTGCGGTCGCTGGGCAGAATGTTGCTAAGTAGCAATGTCATCTATATATGTGTAAGAGTGGTCATGTTGGTGCCCATGATCCGTACTCGTCTCTTTGCAGTGGAACGGGTGAAATCTTGCCCCGGTATGCATAGTAGCTGTGTGACAACCTCCCTCTCTGGTTGTGCTCGCACAGTTGGCCCTCCTCCAATATCAGGGGGTGGCCTAGGAACCGTTAAAAGGAAACTACTGGCCCCTTAACCGGGAGTGCAAGTCTCGGTTAAGCATTTAAGGACAGAGGACCTTAAATTCTCTTAAGGTGTAGATGTGGAGCACACTGAAAATTAGGACACGTAGCCCTCTAAAGGTGAGGGCGTGCAGCCCTCTCAAGACGAGGATGTGTTGTCCTCTGGAGGTGAGAGAGTGCAGCCCTCTGATGGCGAGGACGTGTAGTCCTCTCAAGGTGAGGGCGTGCAGCCCTCTGAAGGTGAGGACATGCAGTCCTCTGATGGCGAGGGCGTGTAGCCCTACGAAGGTGAGGACATGTGGTCCTCTGATGGCGAGGGCGTGTAGCCTTCTGAAGGTGAGGACGTGTGGTCCTCTAAAGGTGAGGGCGTGTAGCCCTACGAAGGTGAGGACATGCAGTCCTCTGATGGCGATGGCATGTAGCCCTCTGAAGGTGAGGACGTGTAGTCCTCTGAAGGTGAGGGTAACTAGTACCCAAGGCGAGGGCGGGTAGCCCTCTAAAGGTGAGGGCATGCAGCCCTTTCAAGACGAGGATGTGTAGTCCTCTGGAGGTAAGGGCGTGCAGCCCTCTGATGGCGAGGACATGTAGTCGTCTCAAGGTGAGGGCGTGCAGCCCTCGGAAGGTGAGGACATGCAGTCCTCTGATGGCGAGGGCGTGTAGCCCTACGAAGGTGAGGACAAGTGGTCCTCTGATGGCGAGGGCGTGTAGCCTTCTGAAGGTGAGGACGTGTGGTCCTCTAAAGGTGAGGGCGTGTAGCCCTACGAAGGTGAGGACATGCAGTCCTCTGATGGCGAGGGCGTGTAGCCCTCTGAAGGTGAGGACGTGTAGTCCTCTGAAGGTGAGGGTAACTAGTACCCAAGGCGAGGGCGGGTAGCCCTCTAAAGGTGAGGGCGTGCAGCCCTCTCAAGACGAGGATGTGTAGTCCTCTGGAGGTGAGGGCGTGCAGCCCTCTGATGGCGAGGACGTGTAGTCCCCTCAAGGTGAGGGCGTGCAGCCCTCTGAAGGTGAGGACGTGCAGTCCTCTGATGGCGAGGGCGTGTAGCCCTACGAAGGTGAGGACATGCAGTCCTCTGATGGCGAGGGCGTGTAGCCCTCTGAAGGTGAGGACGTGTGGTCCTCTAAAGGTGAGGGCGTGTAGCCCTACGAAGGTGAGGACATGCAGTCCTCTGATGGCGAGGGCGTGTAGCCCTCTGAAGGTGAGGACGTGTAGTCCTCTGAAGGTGAGGGTAACCAGTACCCAAGGCGAGGGCGGGTAGCCCTCTAAAGGTGAGGGCATGCAGCCCTTTCAAGACGAGGATGTGTAGTCCTCTGGAGGTAAGGGCGTGCAGCCCTCTGATGGTGAGGACATGTAGTCCTCTCAAGGTGAGAGCGTGCAGCCCTCTGAAGGTGAGGACGTGCAGTCCTCTGATGGCGAGGGCGTGTAGCCCTACGAAGGTGAGGACATGTAGTCCTCTGATGGCGAGGGCGTGTAGCCCTCTGAAGGTGAGGATGGGTGGTCCTCTAAAGGTGAGGGCGTGTAGCCCTACGAAGGTGAGGACATGCAGTCCTCTGATGGCGAGGGCGTGTAGCCCTCTGATGGTGAGGACGTGTTGTCCTCTGAAGGTGAGGGTAACTAGTACCCAAGGCGAGGGCGGGTAGCCCTCTAAAGGTGAGGGCGTGGAGCCCTCTCAAGACGAGGATGTGTAGTCCTCTGGAGGTAAGGGCGTGCAGCCCTCTGATGGCGAGGACGTGTAGTCCTCTCAAGGTGAGGGCGTGCAGCCCTCTGAAGGTGAGGACGTGCAGTCCTCTGATGGCGAGGGCGTGTAGCCCTACGAAGGTAAGGACATGCAGTCCTCTGATGGCGAGGGCGTGTAGCCCTCTGAAGGTGAGGACGTGTGGTCCTCTAAAGGTGAGGGCGTGTAGCCCTACGAAGGTGAGGACATGCAGTCCTCTGATGGCGAGGGCGTGTAGCCCTCTGATGGTGAGGACGTGTAGTCCTCTGAAGGTGAGGGTAACTAGTACCCAAGGCGAGGGCGGGTAGCCCTCTAAAGGTGAAGGCGTGCAGCCCTCTCAAGACGAGGATGTGTAGTCCTCTGGAGGTGAGGGCGTGCAGCCCTCTGATGGCGAGGACGTGTAGTCCTCTCAAGGTGAGGGCGTGCAGCCCTCTGAAGGTGAGGACGTGCAGTCCTCTGATGGCGAGGGCGTGTAGCCCTACGAAGGTGAGGACATGCAGTCCTCTGATGGCGAGGGCGTGTAGCCCTCTAAAGGTGAGGACGTGTGGTCCTCTAAAGGTGAGGGCGTGTAGCCCTACGAAGGTGAGGACATGCAGTCCTCTGATGGCGAGGGCGTGTAGCCCTCTGAAGTTGAGGACGTGTAGTCCTCTGAAGGTGAGGGTAACTAGTACCCAAGGCGAGGGCGGGTAGCCCTCTAAAGGTGAGGGCATGCAGCCCTTTCAAGACGAGGATGTGTAGTCCTCTGGAGGTAAGGGCGTGCAGCCCTCTGATGGTGAGGACATGTAGTCCTCTCAAGGTGAGAGCGTGCAGCCCTCTGAAGGTGAGGACGTGCAGTCCTCTGATGGCGAGGGCGTGTAGCCCTACGAAGGTGAGGACATGTAGTCCTCTGATGGCGAGGGCGTGTAGCCCTCTGAAGGTGAGGATGGGTGGTCCTCTAAAGGTGAGGGCGTGTAGCCCTACGAAGGTGAGGACATGCAGTCCTCTGATGGCGAGGGCGTGTAGCCCTCTGATGGTGAGGACGTGTTGTCCTCTGAAGGTGAGGGTAACTAGTACCCAAGGCGAGGGCGGGTAGCCCTCTAAAGGTGAGGGCGTGGAGCCCTCTCAAGACGAGGATGTGTAGTCCTCTGGAGGTAAGGGCGTGCAGCCCTCTGATGGCGAGGACGTGTAGTCCTCTCAAGGTGAGGGCGTGCAGCCCTCTGAAGGTGAGGACGTGCAGTCCTCTGATGGCGAGGGCGTGTAGCCCTACGAAGGTAAGGACATGCAGTCCTCTGATGGCGAGGGCGTGTAGCCCTCTGAAGGTGAGGACGTGTGGTCCTCTAAAGGTGAGGGCGTGTAGCCCTACGAAGGTGAGTACATGCAGTCCTCTGATGGCGAGGGCGTGTAGCCCTCTGAAGGTGAGGACGTGTAGTCCTCTGAAGGTGAGGGTAACTAGTACCCAAGGCGAGGGCGGGTAGCCCTCTCAAGGCGAGAGCATGCAGCCCTTTCAAGACGAGGATGTGTAGTCCTCTGGAGGTAAGGGCGTGCAGCCCTCTGATGGTGAGGACATGTAGTCCTCTCAAGGTGAGAGCGTGCAGCCCTCTGAAGGTGAGGACGTGCAGTCCTCTGATGGCGAGGGCGTGTAGCCCTACGAAGGTGAGGACATGTAGTCCTCTGATGGCGAGGGCGTGTAGCCCTCTGAAGGTGAGGATGGGTGGTCCTCTAAAGGTGAGGGCGTGTAGCCCTACGAAGGTGAGGACATGCAGTCCTCTGATGGCGAGGGCGTGTAGCCCTCTGATGGTGAGGACGTGTTGTCCTCTGAAGGTGAGGGTAACTAGTACCCAAGGCGAGGGCGGGTAGCCCTCTAAAGGTGAGGGCGTGGAGCCCTCTCAAGACGAGGATGTGTAGTCCTCTGGAGGTAAGGGCGTGCAGCCCTCTGATGGCGAGGACGTGTAGTCCTCTCAAGGTGAGGGCGTGCAGCCCTCTGAAGGTGAGGACGTGCAGTCCTCTGATGGCGAGGGCGTGTAGCCCTACGAAGGTAAGGACATGCAGTCCTCTGATGGCGAGGGCGTGTAGCCCTCTGAAGGTGAGGACGTGTGGTCCTCTAAAGGTGAGGGCGTGTAGCCCTACGAAGGTGAGGACATGCAGTCCTCTGATGGCGAGGGCGTGTAGCCCTCTGAAGGTGAGGACGTGTAGTCCTCTGAAGGTGAGGGTAACTAGTACCCAAGGCGAGGGCGGGTAGCCCTCTCAAGGCAAGGACGTGTAGTCCTCTGGAGGTGAGGGCGTGCAGCCCTCTGATGGTTAGGACGTGTAGTCCTCTCAAGGCGAGGACGTGTAGTCCTCTCAAGGTGAGGGCGTGCAGCCCTCTGTTGGCGAGGACGTGTAGTCCTCTAAAGGTGAGGGCGTGTAGCCCTAAGAATGTGAGGACATGCAGTCCTTTGATGGCGAGGGTGTGTAGCCCTCTGAAGGTGAGGACGTGTGGTCCTCTAAAGGTGAGGGTAACTAGTACCCAAGGCGAGGGCGGGTAGCCCTCTCAAGGCAAGGACGTGTAGTCCTCTGGAGGTGAGGGCGTGCAGCCCTCTGATGGTGAGGACGTGTAGTCCTCTCAAGGCGAGGACGTGTAGTCCTCTCAATGTGAGGGCGTGCAGCCCTCTATTGGCGAGGACGTGTAGTCCTCTAAAGGTGAGGGCGTGTAGCCCTAAGAAGGTGAGGACATGCAGTCCTTTGATGGCGAGGGTGTGTAGCCCTCTGAAGGTGAGGATGTGTGGTCCTCTAAAGGTGAGGGTAACTAGTACCAAAGGCGAGGGCGGGTAGCCCTCTCAAGGCGAGGACGTGTAGTCCTCTGGAGGTGAGGGCGTGCAGCCCTCTGATGGTGAGGACGTGTAGTCCTCTGTTGGCGAGGACGTGTAGTCCTCTCAATGTGAGGGCGTGCAGCCCTCTGTTGGCGAGGACGTGTAGTCCTCTATAGGTGAGGGCGTGTAGCCCTAAGAAGGTGAGGACATGCTGTCCTCTGATGGCGAGGGCGTGTAGCCCTCTGAAGGTGAGGATGTGTGGTCCTCTAAAGGTGAGGGCGTGTAGCCCTACGAAGGTGAGGACATGCAGTCCTCTGATGGCGAGGCCGTGTAGCCCTCTGAAGGTGAGGACGTGTTGTCCTCTGAAGGTGAGGGTAACTAGTACCCAAGGCGAGGGCGGGTAGCTCTCTCAAGGCGAGGACGTGTAGTCCTCTGGAGGTGAGGGCGTGCAGCCCTCTGATGATGAGGACGTGTAGTCCTCTCAAGGCGAGGACGTGTAGTCCTCTCAAGGTGAGGGCGTGCAGCCCTCTGTTGGCGGGGACGTGTAGTCCCCTAAAGGTGAGGGCGTGTAGCCCTACGAAGGTGAGGACATGCAGTCCTCTGATGGCGAGGGCGTGTAGCCCTTTGAAGGTGAGGACGTGTAGTCCTCTGAAGGTGAGGGTAACTAGTACCCAAGGCGAGGGCGGGTAGCCCGCTCAAGGCAAGGACGTGTAGTCCTCTGGAGGTGAGGGTGTGCAGCCCTCTGATGGTGAGGACGTGTAGTCCTCTCAAGGCGAGGACGTGTAGTCCTCTCAAGGTGAGGGCGTGCAGCCCTCTGTTGGCGAGGACGTGTTGTCCTCTAAAGGCGATAGGTACAAGTACCCAAGGGTCCACCCTTATGAGAAAGCAAGAGATTGACTCATCGAGAGGGCCGGTCATCCCAAATTCATAAGATTTAGACATTAGATGTAGGAAATCTATGCAGTTAACATGATTTTTAGGGATGCAGATGCATGCAACCTTTGTCGTGAAATTTGGTAAATGCGGACTTCATATGAAACAATGCAATGTAATGGAAAGTTGTACAATGTTCATGACATTCTTTCCCTATTTTGTGATTTTGATTATGATTTGATTTTTTTTTTTTTTTTTGGAAAACACAAATTGACTGTCCTTTTGAAAGAGGTGATAGTCCATGCAACCTTATCCTATCTTTTGCAAATCTCTCCGAGAACTCCTTCAGAGTGTGTGTTCTGTTTGATTTAGTCATTTGACCATTTTGGAGTGACGGCAATGGAGTCGTTTGATGTTTAATCAATCCATTGAAATCCTAGGGTTTGTCCCCCTTGTTTTTGTTAAAAACATCGATGGGTGAGAACTTTTGATCGGCCCCTATGTTCACTTGAGGCTCATGCACGGTGCCCCTCATTGCCCCAGTGTAAGGCTTTGAGGTACCAATCGTTATCTTTCGTCATGACCTTGTAGCTGGGAACCTATTGGGTGAAAACTTCTAATCTGCCCCTAGGTTCGCTTGAGGTTTTTGCATGGTGCCTTTCATTGCCCCAGTGTAGGGCTTAGAAGTACCAATTGTTGTCTTGTTTTCACAACCTCGTAGTGAGGAAGAATGAAAGAAGCAGTTGATTCTTGCAAAAAGAATTTTCCAAGGACGATAAATAGTTGAAGAATTTTTTTTCAATTGATGGATTAAGTCAAATGACTCCTATGTAGAAGCAAGATGTTTTGATGTTTTGATGATGCCGAAGGATCAAGTGCTTCTAAGTTTTATTCGAGACAAGAATCCAAGAAAATCAAGATATATGATCAAGTTGATCTCTAGAATCTTTAGGAAGAAGTTTCCAAATTGAAAAACAAGAGGTTTGACCAAAGAATTCTATCATTTTAAATTGAGATTTGCTCTCTGGTAATCGATTACCAGCAGCTGAAAATGTTTATAACAGTCACTAGAAATTTGAATTCAAAATTTATAATGTGTAATTGATTACACATGGATGGTAATTGATTACCAGCAGTTTATTCAAATTTTAAAGCCTGTGATCGATTACACAAGTCTTGTAATCGATTACCAGAGGAGATTTTCAGAAAATAATTTCCAAGAGTCACATCTATTCAAATGGTTTATGAATGGCCATCAAAGGTGACTTGGAAACACGAATTTAAAGAGAGTTTTCATTGCCCAAAAAGTTTTATCCTCTCAAAAGATTAAGAGTTTTTCTGAACTGAAATGTCTTATCCTCTCAAAAAGATTCCTTGGTCAACCACTTGCATATTCAATAAGGAATTTTGATTGATCTTCATTGTACAATCTATCTCTTTTAAGAGAGATTTCTTCTTATTTCTGAAAAGGGATTAAGAGACCGTGGGTCTCTTGTTGTAGAGGATTCCTGAACACAAGGGAAGGGTTGTCCCTGTGTGGTTTAGACTTTGTAAAAGGAGTTTTACAAAGAGAGTGGAAAATCTCAAGTGGGTTGCTTGAGGACTGGACGTAGGCGCGGGAAGTGGCCGAACCAGTATAAATCAAGTTTGCATTCCTCTCTTCCTTTAAACTTCTTTTATTTATTGCTATTTATCTTTTGCTTTAAAGAAGTTTATTTTGAATTGTCTTTTGAGTAATTCATGTTTAAGGGTGCATTGTTAATCCAAAAAGAAAGAGTGATAGTTCAATTGGGGAATAGTCTTTGCATCTTAATTCAACCCCCCCTTTCTTAAGATAACTGAGGCCATTTGTCCAACATCCTATTCTTGATAACTCACTTCTCTCTAAAAAGACAAACTTTCCAGGATGATAAAATGAGGTCACATGAACGTCTTGAAAGCACAGTCAATCAAATGTGTTTTTTCTTTTTGAACACTTTTTTTTACTTTTATTTTGAAATTATTTGTTTTGAACTTTACTCGTTGTTTTACGGCGCTCCCAACAACGTGCAAGATGAGTAATCTCTGATTGAAAGGTCCTGGAAGTCCAAACTCAGGAGCACAGGTCGCTTGAGCAAACAGACCAATGGCTTGCTGATATGAACCCTCATGGCACAAGGGCTGACTTAGGATCGTCTAGGATTAAACCTTGATGAAAAATGCGGAAATTGATTAAGGAAAGGATGGAAAATAAGGTGGTTAATCTCGTGGGTCTTAATAAGGTGGTTTCTGGCATAAAATGGATGAATGGGATGGTAAAACGTAGGTTAAGTGGTGGCTGGACAGAAATATAGAAATGGCAATAACGGAAGCTACAGGGCTCCAAATGAGGTGATTCCAAAACGAGGTGAAAGATCTCGTTTTGAAATTCAATTTAGGATCAAGAATCACTTAATTTGAGTGTGTGAAATGGGAGTTATGGTCACGAGATAATTTTGGGCAGAGGTGGATTTTCTGGAATTGTGGTTTGAAAGAACAAGGGTGGAGATGATAGGAAGGAAAGAATCACTCTTTCCAGCGAGGGCAACACACAAAGGTTGTGAAAGTCCTTTGATACAGCCAGGGTGTTCTTGAATCACTCAAGAATTTAGGAGAATCACTCTCACTAAGATAAAAGAGATAAACTCTAATTTTCTGAATAAAACTCAACTTGTGTTTATTGATAAAATGGTTCAGCTTATATAGAAGCTTTACAGAAGATTTTAGTAATGACCCACTAACCTATAATTAAAATAACTTAATGCCATTAACCTAGGGAATTAAAAAAAACTTAATGGCTGAGTGTAACTGAAATTGTGGCAACCAAAAGTCACCCCCAACAGCCAACAAGTCAGCCACCATTTGGTCTCCCAAAACCCAAAAGGCTGATGCCTAGGTTGCCAATTGGGCCCTTATTACAACTTGAACTAAAGCCCTTTTAGTTGATTAACCCAAAACATATTTTTGGTCAGCCAACTTTACAAGGATTGGGCCATTATTTAGACAAACTAAACACTCTAAAATTGAGACAAAGTGGTGTCATTTAGTCCTCCATTTGGGCCATGATACAACTCACAACCTTGGACTTTTCTCCTTGAAACTTGGGCTTGTATTCAAATAGTATGGACAGCACTTGTTGAAGAGCTTCCTTGGCTTTCCTTGCTCTAGCCCTTGTCATAGGTCCTCCAAGTCCTTCAAGTGGATCCTTGCCCTTGCTCTTGAACATGTCCTCATCATTCTCTCCCTCTTGAGAAGGATTTGTCCTCAAATCGGATTCTCCATCTGCATCAAAAAGAGATAAATCAGAGACATTGAAGGTGGAACTAACATTATACTCACCGGGCAGCTCAACTTTGTAAGCATTGTCATTGATTCTTTCAAACATTATACTCACCGGGCAGCTCAACTTTGTAAGCATTGTCATTGATTCTTTCAAGCACTTGAAATGGTCCATCTCCCCTTGGTTGAAGCTTTGATTTCCTTTGTTCCGGAAACCTTTCTTTTCTCATGTGCACCCAAACCCAATCTCCGGGTTCGAAGACAACCTTCTTTCTCCCTTTGTTGGCTTGTTTAGCATAGCTTTTATTTTTCCTCTCAATTTGATCTTTGACTCTCTCATGAAGCTTCTTCACATAGTCCGCCTTTGCTTGACCTTCTTTATGCTTAAAAACAGAAACATTAGGCATAGGCAAAAGATCAAGAGGAGTTAGTGGGTTAAAACCATAAACAACTTCAAAAGGAGAACAATTAGTGGTGCTATGAACAGCTCTATTGTAAGCAAATTCAACATGGGGTAAACAAGCTTCCCAAGTTTTTAAGTTCTTCCTCAAAACTGTCCTAAGCAAAGTTCCCAAAGTCCTATTAACAACTTCCGTTTGCCCATCGGTTTGTGGGTGACAAGTGGTTGAAAATAACAATTTAGTGCCCAACTTGCTCCACAAAGTCCTCCAAAAATGGCTTAGGAACTTAGAGTCCCTATCACTAACAATGCTCCTTGGCAAACCATGGAGTCTCACAATCTCCTTGAAAAACAAATCAGCCACATGGGAAGCATCATCAATTTTTTTACATGGAATAAAATGAGCCATTTTAGAAAACCTATCAACAACCACAAAAATGGAATCTCTACCATTGCTTGTTTTTGGCAGCCCCAAAACAAAATCCATGGATAAATCAATCCAAGGATACTCCGGAATTGGCAATGGAGTATACAATCCATGAGGCTTTACCTTAGACTTTGCCTTTATACATACAATGCAATGTTCACAAAATTTCTGCACATCCTTTTTCATATGAGGCCAATAAAAATGTTCTTGTAATGTTTCTAGAGTCTTTTGGACCCCAAAATGCCCCATTAAACCTCCTTCATGTGCTTCACAAACAAGCAAATTTCTAGTAGAACATTTAGGCACACACAATTTGTTTTCTTTGAAAAGAAAGCCTTCATGTCTAAAGAAACCATTTTCTGAAAATTTTTCACAATTTTTAAAAATTTCTCCAAAAGTTTCATCATTTTCATACATGCTTTTCAAACATTCAAGACCAATCAATTTTGTTTCAAGCATAGAAAGTAATGCATGATGCCGAGAAAGAGCATCGGCTACAATATTACCTTTTCCCTTTTTATGTTTGATAACATAAGGGAATTGCTCTAGGAATTCCACCCACTTCGCATGCCTTTTGTTAAGCTTTCCTTGCCCCTTGATATATTTGAGGGACTCATGGTCACTATGAATGACAAATTCCTTGGGATAAAGGTAGTGTTGCCATGTTTTCAAAGCCCGTACTAAGGCATACAACTCCTTATCATAAGTTGAATAGTTAAGGGTAGGACCACTTAACTTTTCACTAAAATAAGCAATTGGATGGCCTTCTTGCATCAACACAGCCCCAATCCCAACATTTGAAGCATCACACTCAATTTCAAAAGATTTTTGAAAGTTTGGCAACGCAAGTATGGGGGCATTAGTTAGCTTTTGCTTAAGAACATTGAAAGCTTCTTCTTGTTTCTCTCCCCATTTGAAACCAACATTTTTCTTGAGCACTTCATTGAGAGGTGCTGCCAATGTGCTAAAATCCTTCACAAATCGTCTATAAAAACTTGCTAAGCCATGAAAACTCCTCACCTCGGTCACAGACTTAGGTGTAGGCCATTCTTGAATAGCCCTAACCTTCTCCTCATCAACTTGCACTCCTTTTGAACTCACAACAAAACCAAGAAACACAACATGGTTAGTACAAAAGATGCATTTTTCAAGATTGGCATACAATTGTTCTTTTCTAAGCACAGTCAAGACAGATTTTAAATGATCAATATGCAAATCAAGTGAAGTGCTATAGATAAGAATATCATCAAAGTACACCACAACAAACTTTCCTATGAACTCTCTCAAGATATGGTTCATTAATCTCATGAAAGTGCTAGGAGCGTTAGTTAGGCCAAAAGGCATAACCAACCATTCATACAAACCATATTTTGTTTTAAAAGCAGTTTTCCATTCATCCCCTTCTCTAATCCTAATTTGATTGTATCCACTTTTTAAATCGATTTTAGAGAAGTAACATGCACCATGCAATTCATCAAGCAAATCATCAAGCCTGGGTATAGGATGCCTATATTTAATGGTGATGTTATTAAGGGCTCTACAATCGGAACACATGCGCCATGTCCCATCCTTTTTAGGGACCAAAATCACTGGGACAGCACAAGGACTCATACTATCTCTTACCCATCCTTTGCTAATGAGTTCATCCACTTGTCTTTGAATCTCTTTGGTTTCTTGTGGATTACTTCTATAGGCTGGCCTATTGGGCAAAGAAGCTCCCGGAATGAGATCAATTTGATGCTCAATTCCCCTCAAAGGTGGTAGTCCATTTGGCACATTTGGTGGAAACATGTCTTGAAAATCCTGCAAAAGAGTTTTAACACTAGAAGGCACTTCAAAATCATCAAAAGTGTTAGTGGTCAAAATCTGATTTTTGCAAAACAAGATATATAGTGACTGTTTAGCACGAAACAACCTCTTGACCTCACTTTTTGTGGCTAAATAGCTCTCCCTCACTTCAAGTGTTTCACTCTTCTTTTGTTCACTCTTTTTCCTCTCAAGTGTTTCCCTCTTTTTCTCACTCTCAAGTGTTTTGCTCACTTTTTCTTTTTCTCTTTTCTCTTGAAGAAGTTTTTCTCTCATTTTCTTTTGATCCTCACACACTTCTTGTGGACTCAATGGCTTGAGCACAATCTTTTTGTCTTGGTGCATGAAAGAGATCTTGTTGGTGTAACCGTCATGATTGGCTCTTTTATCAAATTGCCATGGTCTCCCCAAAAGTATGTGACTGGCCTCCATAGGAACAACATCACAAAGTACCTTATCATTGTATTTCCCAATGGAAACGTCCACTTCAACTTGCTGCCTCACTTGCACCTCCCCATCCTTACTAAGCCATTGAAGTTTGTATGGCCTAGGATGTGGTTTAGTAGCTAAATTTAGCTTTGACACTAATCTAGCACTAGCCACATTGGTGCAACTACCTCCATCAATGATCACCATGCACACCTTGCCATTGATTAAACATCTAGTGTGAAAGATGTTTTCTCTTTGGCTCTCCTCCTCATGCTTCAATTGACCACCAAGTAACCGCCTAATCATCAACAAATCTCCCTCCGGAGTCTCCTCTTCCTCTACGTACTCACTCTCCTCTTCCTCTTCAACATCAGATTCACTTATATATTCTCCATCTCTAAGAACCATGGACCTTTTGTTAGGGCACTCATAAGCATAGTGTCCTAGGCCTTGGCACTTGAAACACTTCACATCTCTACTCCTTTTAGAGGGTTCCTCTTGGGACTTTGAGCGAGTTTTTGATGGGATAGGTGTGGAACTACTAGAAGTAGCAGCCCCATCTTTCTTACCTTTGTCTTTCCAACTAGAGGAACCAAAGTTGGTAAAACTCCTCTTAGCCACTCCTTTCCTTTTTAATTGTTGCTCTACTTGGATTGCTTTGTGAAGCAAATCATCCATTTCAACAAACTCCTGCAGCTCAACAATATCATGGATATCATTAGTCAAACCATTAAGAAATCGAGCCATAGTTACCTCCTCATCTTCTTCAATATTTGCTTGAATCATGAGCACATCCATTTCCTTGAAATACTCCTCAACCCCCTTGTTGCCTTGGGTTAGTTTTTGGAGCTTGAATTTCAAGTCCCTTGAGTAACTAGCCGGCACATACCGCTTCCTCATGATCTTTTTCATCTCCGTCCATGTATCAACCATTGGCTCTTCATTTCTTGCTCTCTCCTTTTGTAGCTTGTTCCACCACACAAGAGCATAGTCGGAAAACTCCGTGGCAGCAAGCTTCACCTTCTGGTCCTCCTCATAGTTGTTGCATGAGAAAACATGCTCTATTTTCATCTCCCACTCCAAGTAGGCCTCCGGATCATTCTTTCCTTTAAATGGAGGAATGTTGAGTTTAATACCATCAATTCGGTTTTGTCTAGGAACACCATCATTCCCTCTTCTCCTCCTTTCTTCTTCATTATGATCTCTATTCTCCATTTGATCCAACCTCTCATGGAGCGCATCATCTCGTTGTTTCATTAACCTCTCCATATGTTGCATCAAAGCTTGCATTTGGAATTGCGAAAGCCCCACTCCATCATTAGGATTAGTACCTGACATCTCAAACAAACAAATCAAACGTAACAAGACAATTATAGTTGCTGTTTGAATACCTCACCCACTCAAGTGTATCACACAATTATGGCTTTTCTCTAATGAAACA
Organism: Glycine max; assembly: GCF_000004515.6. Lineage (NCBI taxonomy): Eukaryota > Viridiplantae > Streptophyta > Magnoliopsida > Fabales > Fabaceae > Glycine > Glycine max. The sequence goes on from NC_038254.2 coordinate 32,063,125, forward strand.
CTCTTGCCTTTTACCACTCTAATTCCCCTTGAGTTCTTAGGCAATTCAAGAGATTATGGCCACAACAAAGAACAATTCACCAATATGTGTAAGGTAAGGCTAGAGAGACAAGGAAAAGGTTAACCAAGAAAAAGGCTAACAATGTTTTTAGGCACAAATGAAGGAAATAAAATTCAGAATTTAGGAATTCAAGTAACAATCCTTCATGCAACCAATATATTACCTTAAAGAGATTTTTTTTTAAAGTTCTTCAAGCATGAACCATTCAGCCCAATTTTTTTTTTTTTTAATTTTGATTATACAAAATTCTGCTTCTTTTTTTTTTTTTTTTATAACAAAGAGATCAAAAGGCTTAACTTTTGCAATGGTTCAGCCTAAAAAAATATATATGAATAAGAAGGTAATATAAATGGCAAAGAGAATAAAGAAGGATGTTACCCAATATTTCCAGCAAAAGAAGTGTTGATCCTAGAACCGGAGCTCTGATTACCAAATGATATGAACCCTCATGGCACAAGGGCTGACTTAGGATCGTCTAGGATTAAACCTTGATGAAAAATGCGGAAATTGATTAAGGAAAGGATGGAAAATAAGGTGGTTAATCTCGTGGGTCTTAATAAGGTGGTTTCTGGCATAAAATGGATGAATGGGATGGTAAAACGTAGGTTAAGTGGTGGCTGGACAGAAATATAGAAATGGCAATAACGGAAGCTACAGGGCTCCAAATGAGGTGATTCCAAAACGAGGTGAAAGATCTCGTTTTGAAATTCAATTTAGGATCAAGAATCACTTAATTTGAGTGTGTGAAATGGGAGTTATGGTCACGAGATAATTTTGGGCAGAGGTGGATTTTCTGGAATTGTGGTTTGAAAGAACAAGGGTGGAGATGATAGGAAGGAAAGAATCACTCTTTCCAGCGAGGGCAACACACAAAGGTTGTGAAAGTCCTTTGATACAGCCAGGGTGTTCTTGAATCACTCAAGAATTTAGGAGAATCACTCTCACTAAGATAAAAGAGATAAACTCTAATTTTCTGAATAAAACTCAACTTGTGTTTATTGATAAAATGGTTCAGCTTATATAGAAGCTTTACAGCAGATTTTAGTAATGACCCACTAACCTATAATTAAAATAACTTAATGCCATTAACCTAGGGAATTAAAAAAAACTTAATGGCTGAGTGTAACTGAAATTGTGGCAACCAAAAGTCGCCCCCAACAGCCAACAAGTCAGCCACCATTTGGTCTCCCAAAAGGCTGATGCCTAGGTTGCCAATTGGGCCCTTATTACAACTTGAACTAAACCTAACTAAAGCCCTTTTAGTTGATTAACCCAAAACATATTTTTGGTCAGCCAACTTTACAAGGATTGGGCCATTATTTAGACAAACTAAACACTCTAAAATTGAGACAAAGTGGTGTCATTTAGTCCTCCTCCATTTGGGCCATGATACAACTCACAACCTTGGACTTTTCTCCTTGAAACTTGGGCTTGTATTCAAATAGTATGGACAGCACTTGTTGAAGAGCTTCCTTGGCTTTCCTTGCTCTAGCCCTTGTCATAGGTCCTCCAAGTCCTTCAAGTGGATCCTTGCCCTTGCTCTTGAACATGTCCTCATCATTCTCTCCCTCTTGAGAAGGATTTGTCCTCAAATCGGATTCTCCATCTGCATCAAAAAGAGATAAATCAGAGACATTGAAGGTGGAACTAACATTATACTCACCGGGTACAATAATGGTACAAACTTGAAAATCCTGATGAGTCATTAGAGACATCTAACAACAGCTTTCAAAATTGCCCCATGTGTGGCATCTCTTGTCAATGTCAGGATTTATATGCAATTCTCCTCAAATTTCAGCCAGCCCGCATCAATTAGACCTTGCACCTTACGCTTAAGAGCCCTACAATGCTCCATGGAACGCCCCGGGGCTTTTCCATGACAAGCACATGTTGCGTTCGAGTCGTATTCTCGGAGAAATGGAAGTTGATGAACCTTGGCTAGGGTTATGGCTACCATTGAATTATCAAGTAGATATGGGAGCAAGTCAGCATAGGACACTGGAATTGGGGTGAATTCTACAGGCTTTCTCGCTGCAAAATTCATTTCTTGGTTGGTGTTTTTGGTTTGTGCTAAAGGTGGTGTTCGTCATTGGAAGTGCGGTAGAAAGACTTTGTGGTTGATTTAGGGATGGCCTTTGTGGATAAATGGGCGGTAGGTAAGGAGAAGGGTTGAGTAATGACATTTTTGGGTTGGTGGGAAACTTGGCCGTACAGGAATGGCAGTCACAGCATGGGTTTCTCGCTCATCGTCACCCTCTTTATTTGCCCCAGTTTTCTCATTCGTCCAAGCAGGATGATTAAATTTGCCTCTTTTCAGATCCACTTCGATCCTTTCGTCGGTGAAGACCATATCATCAAAGCTTGAAGGTGTGTAGCCCACAATCTGGTAATGTGTCTACTATTATTGTCATCATTTTTTTTTTCGTCATTGAGGTGCCACTTGAGCTGCCAGGTCTCTCCACCTTTGGGCGTATTCTTTGAAAGATCTGTGCCCCTTTTTGCACGTGTTCTGTTGTTGCATCCTATCCGGAACCATATCAAAATTGTACTGATACTGCCTAATGAAGGCAAACATTAGGTCCTTTCAAGAGTGGACTCGAGAAGGTTCCAGGTTGGTGTACCAGGTAACAGCTACCCCAGTAAGATTTTCTTGGAAGAAATGTATTAGCAATTCCTCATCTTTGCGTATGCCCTTATCTTCCGACAATACATCTTTGGATGGTTCTTGGGGCAAGTAGTCCCCTTGTACTTGTCAAAGTCCAGCACCTTGAACTTGGGAGGGGTGATGATATTGGGTACTAGGAACAACTCTTCTAGGTTAGCAAAGGCATAATCTTTACCTCCTTCAATGGCCCTGAGCCTTTCCTCTTTCCCATTTCTGCCATAGCATGAGGGTTTTTAACCGCTGTGGAATGTGAGGGTTGTGGTTGTGGGTGACACTGAGGGCCCTCCAAAGTGTTTTGCAGGGGTATACCACCAACTGCTTGCCCTTCAGTGGCATATCCGAGGCAAGGCTCGAAGTCGGCTAGATTGTGGTGGGGCATTCCATGTGTCTCCTCCATGGGTCGAGAGACATGTGCATGATCAGATTGAGGTTGTTGGCTCTTAATGAGTATGGGAGTGGAGTTATTGACATCCTCATTGGGAATGTACGCCACATTGGGTGGTGTATAGTTTGGGAGGCAAGCCATATGGCGGGAAGGCGTGCTTGTTTTGAATTTGCACATCATGGGGTCATCCGTACTTCCCAAATCTTTGCCTACCATATTTGAGGTTGGATGATTCATTTGCTTGAGGCCAGATGGGAGCATCGGGTTCACCTTAGCGACAGCGCTAGTAGCGGCAACTATAACCGCATTGGCTTCCATTATCTTCTTCATGCTCATCATGGCCTCCATCATTTGTGGCCATTTTCTCTTTCATGGCCTCCATGTCGGCCTTCATCTTTTCTTGCACCTCCTCTGCTTCACCCATTACTCTAGCTCTAGCACGAGTTCGGTAAGGACGCCGTAAAGCGTGTCCTTTTCTTTTTGATAACAATGATTAAGTTCATTTTATTTTATTTTATTTTATTTTTCAAGGAAAGAATGCAATGAGCAATGCAACCAATGAAAAGCATGGATGTATGCGAATGATGTACAGTTGAAGTATTGTGAATTTTTACGCAGGATATGGGGTTGAATCAATTTATATTTTCAACATGGGCCATGACATCTTTGTCAAGGTGAAACTGGAAGTAACAAGGACATCAACAATCCTAAATATGTTTGGCAGTAGATGAAGCAGTGATGTGACTCGATTCATCTTTTGCCCCAATTTTGCAAGACGGTTACTTCCATATTTCAACTTTGACTTTGATGAACCTTTTTGTAAAAGCATGAGCTTGGTTCAACCCTATAATCCAAGGAATGGCAATTCTGATCGCCAATACTTCAACAACATCTCATAGGGATGAATGACTCGGGCATACCTTAAGCTATGCATGGAAAATGTAATTATGAAATTGAGATGCCCGAAGAAACATCCTTTCTTAGTTAACCATGCATTAGGTACCATGTTCAATTATTTTGTTTTGTTGTTGTGTTTTTTTTTTTAGAAATGGGTTTATGATCCCAACATGGTTGGCTCATGGTGCCTAACACATGCAACTAAGAATGTAGTGTGAAGTTTCACGCTTCCCCTTTTTTGTTTTTGTTTTGTAGAGGAAAACGCAAGGATGAGCAAACATGAAAACAAATGGTATGCAATTTTGCAGATCAAAAAGTTTGTTGAACGCATATGCATGATGATGCCATGACTCTTGCAAAATGTGAGGCTGGAATATGATAACGGACAAATGCAGGAACGATATGTTCATTATGATGTTATGAAGAGATGCTTATGCGATGCATGATATGAACACATTTTACGGACACGAGAGCCCGGAAAATTATCTCTTCTTACTTGCGCATTTGGGGGCACAGTGCCCCATGTATACAATTAAGAAGGTGATATGGACCTTCCGGCTTCCCGTGACAAAGGACGAGACCAACATACAATGCATGCTAGAGATAAAATGCGGGAGTGACTTGATTCGCACTGATTTTTGGAGTAAAAACGTGGGATAAACTCATTTTATTCAAAAAGTTATAACTAGTCAAGATCTTAGCGACAATACAAACTTCCTAGCGGTTTCTAATCATATGGTCCATTAAGTCTATCATATGCTGACAATAGCCGAGAAGTCTGTGGATCTCCTCGGGGGTGGAGTAGGTGTCCGCCATTGCTTTGGCTTTGGCTAGCAATCGGGGAAGTTCTTGACTCCTGTTCAAAGTAAGAGCAAATCGGTCCATCCACATTGTTGCCTCTTGGTGCAATGAATCAATTACCCTTTCCCTTGCTTCCCTTTCTGCTGATATCTTGGCGTACTCATCCTCTAGCCTTTGCTCGTGAGTCGCCGCTAGATTTAGCTTCTCTTTGCACTTATCGATGATGGCCCACATATTCCCTTCAGTCTCGCTTAACTGTTGGGACAAATTTCTTTTCGACCTAAGGCAAACCTTTAGCTCGTCCTTCAAGATCATGCCTTCGACCCGTGATGATTCCTTTCACCTCTTCGGAGCTTGAGCTCACTATTGCTGCCCTATAAAGCCCCTCAAAACTTTGCTTTGGTCGTGTTCTTCCTTTCGGGCCTTCTTGGTTTCTCGTTCCAAGGCTTCAGCTGTGGCCATATTGACGTCCCTTAGTTCATCATACTCTTTTCAGACTTTGATGGCTATGGACTTGAACTTCTCTTCGACTACCCGGGCTCTTTCAAGCTCTGCCTTTAGGGCTTGTACCTCATCACTTTCTTCCGAAGCTTTAACCTCATCGTCTCTCACAGTCTTTAGATTTGGGAGCCAATCCAATCCTTGTGTTCGGACTCTCAGCCACTTATGATAGCCGCCGATGATCCCATTACTGCTTCCCCTAAGCTCTCTGTCCTTTCTTCACGCCGCATCCCATGCCTTGCGAACTCCTTGGAGTACCCTCGCGTTTGTGGTCACTGAAACCCTATGCGATGAAAGGCGTGATGCTTTCGTCTGATGGCACTTCTCTCACGGGGTAGCCAAGCTGTCTTATGGCGAGGACGGGATTATAATTAATACAACCCCTTGTTCCCATCAAGAGAACATTTGGACATCCTTCGCATGAAGATAGAATCCTGATTCTTCCTTCCTTCTAGCGAGGGAACCAATTAACAGACGCCCCTCCATGCTAGCCAAGAGTTGGTCCCAATTCGCCTTTCCTTTTTCGACGCACGAGCGGTGACCTTGTAGCGGATAGACGGGCCTACCTTCTTGGAGAAAAGGGTGTGAAACCAGCCACACATAGAGAGCCAGTGCACAACAAAAAATTCTTGCGTCGCTCTTTTCACATCCCCGGTCGAACGTGTCATACATGGCCAAAATGGCGACGACCGGGCTTTCCTTGCCATGATGAAAGGCGAGGAAAGCGTCAATCACTGCTAGGTCCACTAACCCTTCCATATTCGGAAAGAGGACAACTCCAAAGATCAAAAGCACCAAGATGTCAATAAAAGAAAGCCCATTCGCCTTGATTTTCCAAGGCCTTTGCCCTTTCCTCCAAACACTTCCTTGATACTCCGACTACCCCATTCCTATTTTGCTTTACCTGGTTCAACTCTTGTGCTGAGATTTTCACTACCTTGGCAACTCTTGTCGTGTAGGGATAGAACCCAGAGAAAAGATATGGCTTCCTTCCTCCCAGTGGGCATCCCAGGATTTCTTTAAACTCTTTCACAGTCGGCACTAGCTGGAAGTCCTCGAATGTGAAGCACCTTAGGGGCTGGTCATAATACTGGGAAAGGGATGCAATCGGTTCCATGGAGACTTCTACCCTAGCTAGGTCCCAAATCTTACCATAGGCTTTGCGGAAGGCTTGCTGTTGAAGTTGACCCATTAATTGCCCCAACTCTCGTAAACTAGTGACCTCTAAGCTCTTGATTTTGACTTGATAGAACCTCTTTTTAAGCGAAGGCTTTTGACTTGATCCCATGTTTTACTAAAGTGAAATAAAATCTAGTCCGAATCAAACTCCGACATCTATCATGGGTGGAATGGATGAATGCATGAAAAAATGCATATGACACAGATGCAATTTACGAATACGGGAGCCCGAGAAATTGTTTCCTTCTTGGATACAACGTTTGGGCAGCATGGCACCCAACGTATGTTTTTTAAGAAGGCGACACGGACCCTCCGTCGGTTTGCTAAAGTGAGGGGATCAAAGACGAAACCCACGCATGATGCATATGCGAAAGGCACAACACGGGGATGTACATAGTACGACAATATTCACAAACAAATATAAGCAAAAAGGTATATGATACTTATGCATGGCAGTGTGAAAAATGGCACGCAGCGTGTTTGCTCTGTGCCCCTATTTAAGGGACCTCTATAAGGGAGAGAGCTAACTAGGCTTTTAGTGATAACCCCCAAGGTAGTCATATCTCTCTTGATGGTTTCTAGAGGTATCATCCCCTTCGAAGAACATACTGCAGCAGTAGGGACTACTAGCAACAATATGTTTTCAAAGAGAAAAACTCTAGATGAGGGTTCACTGTAATCAAGCAAGTCGGAGACCTAGCATGATCACGGATTCACCTCCACTCCTTATGTTCCCACGAACCCGGGTATAGGGCCCTTTTTCAACTCACCGTGTGTGCAAATAGTGTTAGTGTTTGTGTGCATCAAATGAATAAATATTTACCTCATGCATACAAAAAAAATGCACTAAAAGCATCAAAGAGTTATATATACAAGAACATAATAAGGGGAAGCCAACAAAGGAGTAAGTCATGGCAAAATTTGCGCAAGATTAAATGGCCTAACTCTCTAAAAACAGTCCCCAGTGGAGTCGCCAACTGTCGCAACCTACCCTTCGGCGGGAGGGCGACGCGAGACTCGCGGGATGCGTGTTCCACGAAAGGAATACGCGCGGAGTCGCCACCAACGTTTATTTGAGGAAAACGTCGGAAAAACCGGAAAAGACGCGATCTACGAACTTTTAAGTGAAAGGTTCGGGAGTTGTATTTACGCGCGGGGAAGGTATTAGCACCCCACACGTCCGTCACAAGGTACGACAGCCTTTAATCGAATGTGCAAACATGACTTTGATTTTTACGTTCCCTTTTATGTCCTTATATCCTTTATACCCTTTTTATATTTTTTCTCTTTTTGTGGTCGACAAGGGTGTTTCCCTTTGCTCCTACGTATTCCTCAATTGGGATGAGAAAATCAGACCTACGTAGTTCTTTCGGAACAAAGTGTTTGGTTAAGTTGTTTTTTATCTTTTTGCAAGATATATTTTGATTGAACAAAAAGGTCATTTGAGGTGTTGGACCATTAAATGATCTTTTGATTTTGAAAGGAGAGAAACGTTAAGATGTTGGACCATTAACGATCTCTCGGGGTGGTCGACAAAAGCGGGGCTTTTGCTCCTACGTATCCTCAATTGCGATGAGGAAATCAGAGCTACGTAGTTCTTGCAAAAGCGGTAAAGTCACATGTTGATTTTATGCTTTTGAACGGTCCATGTTAACCGATAAAAGCAAAGAGGACCGTTTAAGGCGTTGGACCTTAAAACGGTTTTTAGTGATTTTTCGGACAAAACTTGATTTGTGAGTTGATTTTAGTCTTAGTTTCACTTTGATTATTAATCAATTCATTCAAGGAAACTTCCAAAGAAAAACGTCCGATTGATTTTTTTTGATTATTTTATTCAAAGATATTTTGATTATTTTATTATTATTTTTCAAGATATTTTGATTATTTTATTATTATTTTACTTTTTTTGGTTTAACCGATGTTATAGCGTGAACGATCGGTTAGATTTCGTTTTAAAAGTGATTAAATGAGATTACAACACAAATGATCGGTTGAAATTCATTTTATCATTTATTAGGTGAGAAAACGGCTTAAATAAACGGTAAAAGCGCGTTAAAGACAGAAGAAAAGAAATCGAAAATGAACGAAATTAAAGTGAAAGTACACAAAACAAGAAATGAATTGAAAGTCTCGGATTCAAAAACTTACCCGTTGAAGAATGAAGAACGAACGAAGAACGGTGAAGAACGACGAAGAACGATGAAGAATTTCCACAGAATCGCTTACGGAAGCGTTACAGAAGCACTTCGACTCGATTTTTCTTCACGAAAACGTGTTTTTTGCCCAAAATAGCCGAAATGCATAGCCAAAGGGGGCTTCAACATTTTGAAACAGCTCCCCCCTCCCCTATTTATAGAAAAAAAGGGAGGTGCTTGCCGCCCAAAGACTTAATGAAGAAGATTTCTAAGCGCACCCGAATTACTAAGTTCACCCCCCTTTTCGTATTTTACGGAAAAGTTACGGAAGCCTTACGGAACTGTTTTCGAATTTGATTTTCATCTTTTTTCTCTTCCCTTTCACCAATGTTAAGTGGAATATGCTTACCCAAGGTTTTCGGAAATTTTACGGAAGTATTACGGAAGCCGCGGAAGCCCCGTAAACCATTTTTCAAAAACGTGGAGGAGCTTGCCACCCAGTTGCTTCCTCCTTAAGCAACCCAACTTCCAAAATGTTCTGGAAGGCCTAGATTTGAATTGCTGTTTACACCCCTATCTTGATAAGTTCACCCCCCTTACCTTTTTTGGTGATTCTTTTTTCGTAAAGTTACGGAAACTTACGAATCTCGTAACGATACTTGTTTTCTTTCCGTAATGTTACGGAACCTTGCGGATTACATAATCATCCCCTTTTTGACTTACGGAATGTTACGGAATCTCACTTAATTATGCAACGATGCTTCCATTTGATTTCCGGTGTGTCACGGAAACTTACGGATTGTGCATCAATATTTTTTGGTTTTCCGGCATGTCCTGGAATTTCACAAATTGCCTAATGATGGGTGCCAAGCACCTCACAAGGACCAAAGAAAGGTCGCATGTCATCAAGCAAAGGTCCCCGGACGAAATTAGGGTATGACAGTTGCCCCTCTTTACTTGTCTTTTATTGGAGATAAAAGGAAAGTAAAGACAAGACACTAATTTCGTTCCTCTCGATTTGACGAGAGTCGCGGGTGACCATAAAATCTCCACATGCAAATGACTTGTTGTTCCCGGAATTTCACAAATTGCCTAATGATGGGTGCCAAGCACCTCACAAGGACCAAAGAAAGGTCGCATGTCATCAAGCAAAGATCCCCGGACGAAATTAGGGTATGACACTAATTTCGTTCCTCTCGGTTGACGAGAGTCGCGGGTGACCGTAAAATTTCCGCATGTAAATGACTCGTTGTTCCCGGAGGAACAAAAGGTGCATAAGACTATGTCAGTCTCTGCATGTCATCGGGCCCGCCGCCTCTGGATGACACAAGGGTGCGGATAACCGTAAGGTATCTCCGTGTGTCATCGGGCCCGCCGCCTCTGGATGACACAAGGGTGCAGAATGACCAAATTTTGTCTCTGCGTGTCATCGGGCCCGCCGCCTCTGGATGACAAAAGGGTGCGGATAACCGTAAGGTATCTCCGCGTGTCATCGGGCCCGCCGCCTCTGGATGACACAAGGGTGCAGAATGACCAAATTTTGTCTCTGCGTGTCATCGGGCCCGCCGCCTCTGGATGACAAAAGGGTGCGGATAACCGTAAGGTATCTCCGCGTGTCATCGGGCCCGCCGCCTCTGGATGACAAAAGGGTGCAGATAACCGTAAGGTATCTCCGTGTGTCATCGGGCCCGCCGGCTCTGGATGACACAAGGGTGCAGAATGACCAAATTTTGTCTCTGCGTGTCATCGGGCCCGCCGCCTCTGGATGACAAAAGGGTGCGGATAACCGTAAGGTATCTCCGCGTGTCATCGGGCCCGCCACCTCTGGATGACACAAGGGTGCAGAATGACCAAATTTTGTCTCTGCGTGTCATCGGGCCCGCCGCCTCTGGATGACAAAAGGGTGCGGATAACCGTAAGGTATCTCCGCGTGTCATCGGGCCCGCCGCCTCTGGATGACACAAGGGTGCAGAATGACCAAATTTTGTCTCTGCGTGTCATCGGGCCCGCCGCCTCTGGATGACACAAGGGTGCATGTCACATGACCTCAGGGTCAGTATGACAAAGATTATGGGGCGGCCAACAAAAGCAAGGCTCTTGCTCCTACGTATCCTCCAATGAGGAACTCAGACCTACGTAGTTCTAGATAACTTGTGAGACTTGAAAAAGTCTCCACCAGAAGATGCCTACATCTTCGGAAAGGGCGCAGATGACCATATTGGCCTCCGCTTATCAATCACACTCGAGGTGCGGATAACCGTAAGGTGTCTCCGCGGGCTACCAGCTCTTGGGTCATGGTAACAGAAAGCAGTGTGGTCGACAAAAGCGAGGCTTTCGCTCCTACGTATCCTCCAATGAGGAACTTAGACCTACGTAGTTCTGGATAACTTGTGAGACTTGAAAAAGTCTCGGTGTTTTCTTCACTAAAATGCAAACATGCTTTAGTAAAGAGATAAATATTCCAACTTATTAGAGCAGCATACGTTTTTTTGAGTGAAAAACAATGCGTTTACCGGGGAAGGAGAGTCTGCTGATGAAATCCCCCCATAACCTTATCTGAGATTTTGGATGTTAGCATTTTGTTTCTAAATGACCATTTAGAGGAAACACTGGGTTCGACAAAAATAGAAGAAATCCACTCAAAGTGTATCAATCTCGCACAGGTAAGTGTTTCATCCTAATTCCGAACCATAGATATGTCATGACTTGACTTTGCAAATTATTTCCTATCAAATCAAAAATTACATGCGTGATCATGGATCAATAGGACTTCCCTTGGGAATGGGTTCTTTTAGCGGGTTTTTCGGCTTTTGTGTGTTTTTTTTGGCTTTTGATTTTTTGTTGGCTTTTTCCTTTTCTGTTCTTGTTTGACGCGAGGCGAACAAGTCACCGACGCATAGGATTTTGGTTGGTAATCAAAGGGAGAAGACCACTTTTAGGTCATGGTTTCCTTTCCTTCCTTTTGTTCATTTGGTGACAATTCTGTATTGTTCAGATACTGTCTGGTCAAAAAGACCTTTCTGCACATTTCTTCTAGTTTCTTTGATCAGGAACTTTCTTTCCTTCCTTTTTTACTTTCTCTCATTCTTTGGTTGGGAATTTTCTTTCTTTTCTTTTTTCTTTCTCCCACTCTTTGATTGGGAATTTCCTTTCCTCTTTTTTTCTTTCTCTTTGATTGGAAATTTCCTTTCCTTCTTTTTTGCTTCCGAGGGTAAGGATTGACATTCTCACCCTGGGTCAAGGTTTATGGTGAGTTAGGATTTTGGCTCAAGGCTTGTAGAATGTCTAGACATGATACATGTCAGGGTTTGGTTTGGTTCAAGGATAAAAAGGGATGCCCCACATTATTTCCATGACACAAATGCAAAAATGATGATTTGGAAACTTTATGCAAAACTGGTCATGCATGCACCTATGCGGACACTCAAGTGTCAAATTTTTATGGTCATGTGATGCTAGGGCTCAGGATTCATTTCCTCTATTTTAGTCAACCCAATGTTTCTAAAATATGTTCTTTTATCCATTTGTGCATTCATCCAAGTCCATTTCGGGCGTCCGGGAAAATTTCACAGCATTCACCCTTCAGGTGTACACACATTTTTTTTTTCCAAAAACTAGCTATGATCAGCGAATTTTTCTTCAAAGAAAAGTTGGAAGTCATCTCTTTTCAAAAGCATGTTGGTTTTTCAGCTAGACAACTTATTTTTCTTTTTTCTCTCTTTTTTTTCTTCTTTTTTTTTATTTGTTTATTTCTTTTTCTTGTTTGTTTTTTGTTTCTTCTTTTTTTTTCTTCATGAGGTATTTTGCTATATACATGCATATCCAAGGTATCTTGCTACCTAAACATACATATATATGTTTTGTAAGGTATTTTTTCTATATACATGCATATCCAAGGTATCTTTCTACCTAAACATACATATATATTTTGTGAAGTATTTTTTGTTTACATACATGCATATCTAAGGTATCTTTCTACCTAAACATACATATATATATTTTGTGAAGTGTTTTTTGTTTACATACATGCATATCTAAGGTATTTTTCTACCTAAACATACATATATATATTTTGTGAAGTGTTTTTTTGTTTACATACATGCATATCTAAGGTATTTTCACTACCTAAACATACATATATATGTTTTGTAAGGTATGACTACCTTCCGAGCTTGCGCTTGTTTTATTTAAATTCCCAGGATCATGAGCAACTAGGTGCGTCCTACTATAAAAAGTGATCAAATAGCAGGCAGAAATTTAAAAGGTACTAGGTTGCCTCTTAGTAGCGCTTCTTTAACGTCTTGAGCTGGACGCCTTATGACTTGTCGGTCACTGACCTAGTACTTTGCTTACCTTTGGCTTTGGACTTGGTCGCCTATTGGTCGGCCATGTGGTGTAGGCAATACTCAAACCTTTTTGTGGATGAGCAGAGGTGAACTCTAGAGGTGATGGCGGTGCGTCTGTTGCCCGCTGCCGGCCATCGCCAGGCTGCTGTGGTGTTTCGCCCTACGCCTGCCTGGAGACGCAGAACTTCTTGATGAAAGCTTGATTGGTAGGGGGGACCTGATGACCTTGCTGGGGTCGACAAGCACTCCCTAGAACTGACAGAGACCCGTATTTAGAGCTGGCAACTCCAAGACCCTGTTGGCCTTCTTCGGGTCCACTAGGTGTCTTGCGGGCACAATCCCTGCAAACAATAGATGACATCAGAAATCAGTTGGGGGAGGTGCATACTTACCTATGCCACGACGACATGAACTTGCTGGGGGGAACGGGCGCCCTGTAGGGCCGACAGAGGCCCGTAACCAAAGCTGGAAACCCCAGGGCCCTGTTGGACTTCTTCAGGTCCACTGGGTGTCTTTGTGGGTGTGATCCCTGCAAACAATAGATGGTATCAGAAATCAATTGAACCATATGCATACTTACCCATTTCGAGATGACACAGACCAACTGATACTTTTGCAGGGGGAGATTGGCATTGCGGTCGCTGGGCAGAATGTTGCTAAGTAGCAATGTCATCTATATCTGTGTAAGAGTGGTCATGTTGGTGCGCATGATCCGCACTCGTCTCTTTGCAGCGGCACGGGTGAAATTTACGAATACGGGAGCCCGAGAAATTGTTTCCTTCTTGGATACAATGTTTGGGCAGCATGGCACCCAACATATGGTTTTTAAGAAGGCGATACGGACCCTCCGTCGGTTTGCTAAAGTGAGGGGATCAAAGACGAAACCCACGCATGATGCATATGCGAAAGGCACAACACGGGGATGTACATAGTACGACAATATTCACAAACAAATATAAGCAAAAGGGTATATGATACTTATGCATGGCAGTGTGAAAAATGGCACGCAGCGTGTTTGCTCCGTGCCCCTATTTAAGGGACCTCTATAAGGGAGAGAGCTAACTAGGCTTTTAGTGATAACCCCCAAGGTAGTCATATCTCTCTTGATGGTTTCTAGAGGTATCATCCCCTTCGAAGAACATACTGCAGCAGTAGGGACTACTAGCAACAATATGTTTTCAAAGAGAAAAACTCTAGATGAGGGTTCACTGTAATCAAGCAAGTCGGAGACCTAGCATGATCACGGATTCACCTCCACTCCTTATGTTCCCATGAACCCGGGTATAGGGCCCTTTTTCAACTCACCGTGTGTGCAAATAGTGTTAGTGTTTGTGTGCATCAAATGAATAAATATTTACCTCATGCATACAAAAAAAATGCACTAAAAGCATCAAAGAGTTATATATACAAGAACATAATAAGGGGAAGCCAACAAAGGAGTAAGTCATGGCAAAATTTGCGCAAGATTAAATGGCCTAACTCTCTAAAAACAGTCCCCAGTGAAGTCGCCAACTGTCGCAACCTACCCTTCGGCGGGAGGGCGACGCGAGACTCGCGGGATGCGTGTTCCACGAAAGGAATACGCGCGGAGTCGCCACCAACGTTTATTTGAGGAAAACGTCGGAAAAACCGGAAAAGACGCGATCTACGAACTAAAAGTGATTAAATGAGATTACAACACAAATGATCGGTTGAAATTCATTTTATCATTTATTAGGTGAGAAAACGGCTTAAATAAACGGTAAAAGCGCGTTAAAGACAGAAGAAAAGAAATCGAAAATGAACGAAATTAAAGTGAAAGTACACAAAACAAGAAATGAATTGAAAGTCTCGGATTCGAAAACTTACCCGTTGAAGAATGAAGAACGAACGAAGAACGGTGAAGAACGACGAAGAACGATGAAGAATTTCCACAGAATCGCTTACGGAAGCGTTACAGAAGCACTTCGACTCGATTTTTCTTCACGAAAACGTGTTTTTTGCCCAAAATAGTCGAAATGCATAGCCAAAGGGGGCTTCAACATTTTGAAACAGCTCCCCCCTCCCCTATTTATAGAAAAAAAGGGAGGTGCTTGCCGCCCAAAGACTTAATGAAGAAGATTTCTAAGCGCACCCGAATTACTAAGTTCACCCCCCTTTTCGTATTTTACGGAAAAGTTACGGAAGCCTTACGGAACTGTTTTCGAATTTGATTTTCATCTTTTTTCTCTTCCCTTTCACCAATGTTAAGTGGAATATGCTTACCCAAGGTTTTCGGAAATTTTACGGAAGTATTACGGAAGCCGCGGAAGCCCCGAAAACCATTTTTCAAAAACGTGGAGGAGCTTGCCGCCCAGTTGCTTCCTCCTTAAGCAACCCAACTTCCAAAATGTTCTGGAAGGGCCTAGATTTGAATTGCTGTTTACACCCCTATCTTGATAAGTTCACCCCCTTACCTTTTTTGGTGATTCTTTTTTCTTAAAGTTACGGAAACTTACGAATCTCGTAACGATACTTGTTTTCTTTCCGTAATGTTACGGAACCTTGCGGATTACATAATCATCCCCTTTTTGACTTACGGAATGTTACGGAATCTCACTTAATTATGCAACGATGCTTCCATTTGATTTCCGGTGTGTCACGGAAACTTACGGATTGTGCATCAATATTTTTTGGTTTTCCGGCATGTCCTGGAATTTCACAAATTGCCTAATGATGGGTGCCAAGCACCTCACAAGGACCAAAAAAAGGTCGCATGTCATCAAGCAAAGGTCCCTGGACGAAATTAGGGTATGACAATGTCTTTATATCCTTTCTACCCTTTTTATATTTTTTCTCTTTTTGTGGTCGACAAGGGTGTTTCCCTTTGCTCCTACGTATCCCTCAATTGCGATGAGGAAATCAGACCTACGTAGTTCTTTTTTATCAAGTGATTCTTTTTTACTTAAAAGGTGATCATTTTAAGGCGTTGGACCTTGAAAATGATCCATTTTACTTAGTAAGAAATTGAAATGATAAACTTCAAAAACCTATTTTTATGGACGAGCTTGACTAGGCGAGTTGATTTTAGCCTTAGTTTCACTTTAGTTATTAGTCAATTCGATTAAGAATGAGAAATCCCAAAGAGAAAACGTCCAATTGATTTTTCGCTTTATTTTACTAAAAGGTATTTTTTATTATTATATTATTATTTTACCTCTTTTTGATTTCCAACGTGGTTACAGCACGACCGAACGGTCGGAATTCATTTTAACCAAAGTTAACGGATAATACAATTCAAACGATCGGTGGAAATTTATTTTATTTTTAGGTTAAGCGAGAAATGACTTAAATATAATGGCTTAAGCACGTCAAAAGGGGTATAAAAAGTAAATGAAACGAGAATAAAAATACACGAAACACAATGTGGACCACCACGGGTACATAGAATGAATCGAAAAGCTTGGTTCGAGGTACTTACCCGTTGAAGATCGAAGAACGATGAAGAACGAATGACGAACGTCGAAGAACGGTCGAAACCTTCGCGAAATTCCTTACAGAAACGTTACGGAAACGTTTCAGAAGCGCCTCGGCTTAGATTTTCTTCATGGAAACAATTTTTTTCAAGCAAATTCGAAAGAGAGAGAAGTGCCTCAGGGGCTGAACCCTTTTTCACTTCACTTCTCCCCCTATTTATAGAAAATTGGGGGAGAAGCTTGCCACCCAGCTCGCCCAGGCGAGCAGGGTTGCTTCCTCCAGAAGCAACAACCTTCTGGAGGGCCCAAGGGCCTGGTTGTTATTTGCACCCCCATTCTTACTAAGTACACCCCCTGCCTTTTTTTGGTGATGCTTTTTTCGTAATGTTACGGAAACTTACGAATTTCATAACGATACTTGTTTTCTTTCCGTAATGTTACGGAACCTTGTGGATTACATAATCATCCCCCTTTTGACTTACGGAATGTTACAGAACCTCACTAATTGTGCAACGATTCTCCCATTTGATTTCCGGTGTGTCACGGAACCTTACGGATTGTGCATCAATATTTTCTTTTGTTTTCCGGCACGTCCCGGAATTTCACAAATTGGCTAATGATGGGTGCCAAGCACCTTACAAGGACCAAACAAAAGTCGCATGTCATCAAGCAAAGGTCCCCGGACGAAATTAGGGTATGACAACTAGGATGTCATTATATTTGGTCCTTGTATTTAGGGCTCCATATTGTAGGTAGGGTACCCTAGAAATATAGGATTTTTCAGCCCTTGTATTTTAGAGCACCGAGACTAGTTTTTGTATTAGGGGTAGTTTTGTAATTTCACATGCACTAAGTGAATATTTGATGTGTGTGGTTGGAAATAAATTTAATTGAATTGGTAGAAGCCCAATGCAATTAAATTTTAGAGGGGGAGGTGAGCATTTGCTTACTACACCCCATTGCCACATCATATAGTCACACTTTGTGCTTGTCCTTCATGCTTTACATGCCTCATGACGCCTAAGCACAATTAGTGGAGAATCTTGGAATTGATCTTGGATTAGTGGGCTGAACCATAACTAAAATTCACTAATCATAATTAGTGAAATTTTGGCTCCACAAATTCAATTTCAAATTCAAGTGAAATTTGAATTGAAATTCAAATTTCCCTCCAATTTTGTGTGACACTTAGGCTATAAATAGAGGTCATGTGTGTGCATTTTTTTCAACTATGATGATTTGAAAATTAAACTTCAGATTTCAAAGCTCTTTTAGAGCACAAAATTTCGTGCTCTTCTCTCCCTCTCCCTTCATTCATCTCCTTCTTCCTCCAAGCTCTTATCCATGGCCTTATATGGTGGTGAGCTTCTTCTAGACTCATCTTCTCCTTGAAGTGGCGTCTCCTCTCTCTCTTCCTTCTCCATTCTGTTGCCATTCATCTTCCAAGAAGCAAAGGAATCCATTGATGAAGAAGATCCTAGGCCTACAAGCTCCAATGGAGCTTACATCATCAGTACAATTCTGATATGGCTCCGGATAGGATGCAACTATAGAACATGTGCAGAAAGGGGCACGAATCTTTCAAAGAATACGCCCAAAGATGGAGAGACCTGGCAGCTCAAGTGGCACCTCCAATGACGGAGAAAGAGATGATCACAATAATAGTAGGCACATTACCAGTGTTTTACTATGAAAAATGGTGGGGTACGCACCTTCAAAGCTTTGCGGATTTGGTCTTCGCCCGAAAAAGGATCGAAGCGGGTCTGAAAAGAAGCAAATTTAATCATCCTGCTTGGACGAATGAGAAAACTAGGGCAAATGAAGAGGGTGAGAATGAAGGAGAAACCCATGCTGCGACTGCCATTCCTACATGGCCAAACTTCCCACCAGCCCAACAATGTCGTTACTCAGCAAATAACAACCCTTCTCCTTACCCACCACCAAGTTACCCACAAAGGCCATCCCTAAATCAACAACAAAATCCACCTACCACCCAACCAATGCTAAACACCACCTTTAGCACGAACCACAACACCAACCAAGAAATGAGTTTTGCAACAAAAAAGCCTGTAGAATTCACCCCCATTCTGGTGTCCTATGCTGACTTGCTCCCATATCTACTTGATAATTCAATGGTAGCCATAACCCCAACCAAGGTTCCTCAACCTCCATTTCTCCGAGGATACGATTCGAATGCAACGTGTGGTTATCATGGAGAAGCCTCGGGGCATTCCATTGAGCATTGTAGGGCCCGAAAGCATAAGGTGCAAGGTCTAATTGATGCGGGCTGGCTGAAATTTGAGGAGAATCGCTTGTGAATCCTAACATTGACAAGCGACACCACATATGGGGCAATTTTGAAAGTTGTTGTTAGATGTCTCTAATGACTCATCAGGATTTTCAAGTTTATGCCATTATTGTAAACCACAGTTACAATGCTAAATAAAATGGATAAATTTGACATCTTTGTCCCTCATCCTTTCGTAATTACATCTTTGCTTCCACTGGGATGTGGGTGCAAGCCGTTGGTTTGTTTGCTCAAGCGACCTGCGCTCCTGAGTTTGGACTTCCAAGACCGTTCAATCAGAAATTACTCGTGCTACACATTTGGTGAGGGTGTCGTAAAACGACGAGTAAAGCAAAAAAAGTTCAAAATAAAAGAAAAAAAACATTTGATTGACTGTGTTTTCAAGTAAAATATAGACATTCATGTGACCTCATTTTATCATTCCAGAAAGTTTGTCCTTTTTTAGAGAGAAGTGAGTTATCAAGAATAGGAGTCATTTGACTTAACCCGTCAACTGAAAAAAAAAATCCTTCAACTATTTCTCATCCTTGAAAAATTCTTTTTGCGAGAATCAACCGCCTCTTTCATTCTTCCTTGCTACAAGGTTGTGAAAACAAAACAAAGATGGATACCTCAGAGCCCTACACTAGGGCAATGAGGGGCATCGTGCATGAACCTCAAGTGAACCTAGGGGCAGATTAGAAGTTCTCACCCAATAGGTTCCCTGCTACAAGGTCATGACCAAAGACAACGATTGGTACCTCAAAGCCTTACACTGGGGCAATGAGGGGCACCATGCATAAACCTCAAGCAAACCTAGGGGCAGATTAGAAGTTCTCACCCAATAGGTTCTCTGCTATAAGGTCATGACGAAAGACAACGATTGGTACCTCAAAGCCCTACACTTGGGCAATTAGGGGCATCGTGCATGAGCCTCAAGTGAACATAGGGGCAGATCAAAAGTTCTCACCCGTCGATGTTTTTAAACAAAAAAAGGGGGGACAAACCCTGGAATTTCAATGGATTGATTAAACGTCAAACGGCTCCATTGCCGTCACTCCAAAATGGTCAAGTGACTAAATCAAACAGAACATACACTCTAAGGGAGTTCCCGGAGAGATTTGCAAAAGATATGATAAGGTTGCATGAATTATCACCTCTTTCAAAAGGACAATCAATCTGTGTTTTCCAAAAAAAATTAAATCAAAATCAAAATCACAAAATAGGGAAAGAATGTCATGAACATTGTACAACTTTCCATTACATTGCATTGTTTCGTATGAAGTCTGCATTTACCGCATTTCAAGACAAAGGTAGCATGCATCTACATCCCTAAAAGTCATGTTAACTGCATAGATTTCCAACATCTACTGTCCAATCTTTTTGAATTTGGGATGACTGGCCCTCTCGATGAGTCAATCTCTTGCTTTCTCATAAGGGTGGACCCTTGGGTACTAGTACCCTCACCCTTAGAGGACTACACGTCCTCGCCATCAGAGGGCTACACGCCCTCACATTCAGAGGACTATACGTCCTCGCCTTCAGAGGACTACACGTCCTCGCCCTTAGAGGACTACACATCCTCGCCATCAGAGGGCTGCACGCCCTCGCCTTCAGAGGACTACACGTCCTCACCTTCAGAGGGCTACACGCCCTCGCCTTCAGAGGACTGCACGTCCTCACCTTCAGAGAGCTACACATCCTCGCTTTCAGAGGATTAGACGTTGTAGAAGCAAAGCTTCATGGTGAATCAAAGGTGATTCAAAGGTGTTTTGATGATAACAATGATGATAACAAAAGATGATGACAAAGGTGATTACAAAAAGCTCGAAGGTCAATCAAAGGATGAGTTAAAGATGTTCAAGATGGAATCAAGAACAATTCAAGACTCAAGAAGAAAAAGTTGAAGCACACTTCAAGATTCAAGAAGAAAGTTGAATTCAAGAATCAAGATCAAGATTCAAGATTCAAGATTCAAGAATCAAGAGAAGACTTAATCAAGATAAGTATGAAAAGGATTTTTCAAAAAACAGAGTAGCACATGGATTTTTCACAAAACATGTTTACCAAAGAGTTTTACTCTCTGGTAATCGATTACCAGATTGCTGTAATCGATTACCAGTAGCAAAATGTTTTTGAAAAAGTTTTCAACTGAATTTACAATGTTCCAATTGATTTCAAAAAGCTGTAATCGATTACAATGTTTTGGTAATTGATTACCAGTGCCTTTGAACGTTGAAATTCAAATTCAAATGTGAAGAGTCACATCCTTTCACATAAAAGCTTTGTGTAATCGATTACACTAATTTGGTAATCGATTACCAGTGATTGTTTCTGAATAAATCAAAAGATGTAACTCTTCAAATGGTTTTTGACTTTTTCAAATTGGTTTTTAAGTTTTTCTAAAAGTCATAACTCTTCTAATGGTTGTCTTGACCAAACATGAAGAGTCTATAAAAGCAAGGCTTTGTTTTGCATTTCAAGTATCTTGAACACTTATTCAATCAATCTTTTACAAGCCCTAAATCTCTTTGAACTTCTTCTTCTTCTTTGTGCCAAAAGCTTTCCAAAGTTTTCTGGTTTTCTAAACCTTGAAAACTTGTGCTATTCATCTTTTCATTCTCTTCTCCCTTTGCCAAAAAGAATTCGCCAAGGACTAACCGCCTGAATTCTTTTTGTGTCTCTCTTCTCCCTTTTCCAAAAGAACGAAAGACTAACCGCCTGAATTCTTTTGTGTCTCCCTTCTCCCTTGTCAAAGAATTCATAACGACACAGTCTGAGAATTCTTTTGATTCTTCCCATTCCCTTATACAAAAGTGTTCAAAGGACTAACCGCCTGAGAATACTTTTGTATCCCTATTCACAATGTATCAAAGGTTTAACTGCCTGAGATCTTTGTCTCAACACATTGGAGGGTACATCCTTTGTGGTACAAGTAGAGGGTACATCTACTTGGGTTGTTGACTGAGAACAAGAGAGGATACATCTCTTGTGGATCAGTTCTAGTGGAGAGTACATCCACTAGGTTCAAAGAGAACAAGGGAGGGTACATCCCTTGTGGATCTTTGCTTGTAAAAGGATTTTTACAAGGTTGAAAGAAATCTTGAGAACCACAGGTCTCTTGGGGACTGGATGTAGGCACGGGTTGTTGCCGAACCAGTATAAAAACTCTTGTGTGTTTGTCTCCTTCTTCCCTTCTCTTTTACTTTCCGCTGTGCATTTTAATTTCTGCTTTTACTTTTGGTTAAGTTTCTCTTCTACTCCTTATTCTCTGAACAACATAGTAAAAGCCTTAGAAGAGTAAATTTTTAATTAGTAAAGGTTTAGGAATAATTAATTCAACCCCCCCTTCTTAATTATTCTGAGGCCACTCAATCCAACAAGTGGTATTAGAGCAGGTTTCTTGTAGAAAGTCTAACCACTTCAAGATTCATGGCCTCCTCAATCCCTTGTTTCCTGAAGGAAATTCCATTCACAGACCACCCATTTTCAATGGTGAGGGTTACCATTATTGGAAAACCCGTATGCAGATATTCATTGAAGCCATAGATCTAAATATTTGGGAAGCAATAGAATTAGGACCACACATACCCACTATAGTAGATGTAAGCACAAGCACTACAACCCAAAAACCTAGAGATAAGTGGACAGAAGAAGATAGGAGAAGAATCCAATACCCTAACCCATGAATATGAATTATTTAGGATGAACCCTAATGAAAATATTCATAGTTTGCAAAAACGATTTACACATATAGTAAACCACCTTGCTTCTCTAGGAAAAATCTTTCCTAATGAAGATTTGATTAATAAATTTTTAGGATGTTTAAGTGCGGAATGGCAGCCCAAGGTAACTGCTATTTCTGAAAGTAAAGACCTCTCTTCCATGTCTCTTGCCACTTTATTTGGTAAATTACAGGAACACGAGATGGAACTTCAACGCCTTAATCAGAATGAAGAAAATGACAAAAAGAAGAGAAGTATAGCCCTTAAAGCCTCATCATCAATACAAGAAGGAAACGAAGAAGAAGATTTAGATGATGAAGAAGATTTTTCTTTCTTTGTTAAGAAATTTCATAAATTCATCAAGAAAAGAAGAATTGACAGGCGTCAGAATTTCAATCATGGAAGAAAATCACAAGATGATTCACAAGTCCTTAGGTGTTACAAATGCAACCAAATTGGTCACGTCAAGGCCAATTGCCCTTCAAATGAAGAATGGTCGGAGAAAAGTGAAAAGAAAAGATTTGATGAAAGAAGAACTAAGAAAGCCTACATTGCATGGGATGACAATGATTCATCCGATGGTTCAGAAAAGGAGATTAATCTTCTAACCAAAGATTATGAAAGTGATGAGAACATCTCTCAAGAATGAAAAACAAGGAGAAAAAGTATGATCCTCATCTCTGAAGATCTAGACACTTTAATCTTGAAAAAGGTAATATCAAAACCATTCTCTTATTAAAATTTCTCTTAAATTGAAATTTTTATTCAAATAATTTGAGTATGATGACTAACAATTCTTTATTTGTTTGTTTTTGATTGTTTGAAATCATGAGTATGTGTTCTTGATTGATTTCATCTTATTTGCATGAAATATTTATTCATATATTTAAATAAAATCAATATTCTTCACACTTGTGTTTTGATTGTTTTTGATAAAATTGATTATCTACATGTTTTAATGTTTTTGCATGATATGATATGTGAATTATTCATAAAGTATTTTTATTATTTTTTCTTTAAAAAGTGTGTTTGATAATCACTCAAAATTTCTTTTCTCTTAGAAAGCCTTTTGGTTTTTGTTTTCTGGCTAAAATAACCACTGGTAATCGATTACCATAATAGTGTAATCGATTACAAGCAGTTATTTCTGGCAATGTTGCTCTTTGGTAATCGATTACCATATTTGTGTAATCGATTACAATGCGTCCCTGCACCTATATATTCAGATTTCAAATTCTGAAACCTACAACTCTTCTTTCGAAGATTTTGGAAAGGTTTGATGGTTTTCAAACCTTTGTTGGTGAGAGGTTTGACACTTTGGAATTGCAAGTGGATATGCGCTTCAATGAAATGGAGTCAAGAATGACAAAGGTTGAAGAAGATGTGTCTTACATTCGTTCAAGCTTCGATCTTCCACCACCGCCACCACCATCATCTTAGATTTCTATTTTAACATTATTAGTACTTTGATTTTCAGCCTTGTATTTTGGCTATATTATTATGGTTTTTGAACAATTTACTATTTCCTTATTTGCATGGTATGTTTGAACAAATATTAAGTATGTTATTTGACTATGTGGATTTTATAGTTAATCTATTTATGATTGTTGCTTCATGGTTCTTGCTTCTTGCTTCATGATTTGGTTGATATTTTTCCATGAAGATTGTATGGATGTTTAAGTTATATCTGTATACTTTAAGTTTGATAAGCACTTTGGCTTTTTGTTGATGCCAAAGGGGGAGAGAAATGGGATTAAATCAAGAATTCACATGAGTAATCAACTTATTTTTAAGATAAGCATAAATTCAAAAACAAAGGGGGAGAATTTATGTGAGTGATCGACTAGGAAAAAATGTGTGTGTGTGTTTCTTGATTTCAGAAGTTGTCATCATCAAAAAGGGGGAGATTGTAGAAGCAAAGTTTCATGGTGAATCAAAGGTCATTCAAAGGTGTTTTGATGATAACAAAAGATGATGACAAAGGTGATGACAAAAAGCTCGAAGGTCAATCAAAGGATGAGTTCAAGATGGAATCAAGAACAATTCAAGACTCAAGAAGAAAAAGTTGAAGAACACTTCAGGATTCAAGAAGAAAGTTGAATTCAAGAATCAAGATCAAGATTCAAGATTCAAGAATCAAGAGAAGACTTAATCAAGATAAGTATGAAAAGGATTTTTCAAAAAACTGAGTAGCACATGGATTTTTCATAAAACATGTTTACCAAAGAGTTTTACTCTCTGGTAATCGATTACCAGATTGCTGTAATCGATTACCAGTAGCAAAATGTTTTTAAAAAAGTTTTCAACTGAATTTACAATGTTCCAATTGATTTCAAAAAGTTGTAATCGGTTACAATGTTTTGGTAATCGATTACCAGTGCCTTTGAACGTTGAAATTCAAATTCAAATGTGAAGAGTCACATCCTTTCACATAAAAGCTTTGTGTAATCGATTACACTAATTTGGTAATCGATTACCAGTGATTGTTTCTGAATAAATCAAAAGATGTAACTCTTCAAATGGTTTTTGACTTTTTCAAATTGGTTTTTAAGTTTTTCTAAAAGTCATAACTCTTCTAATGGTTGTCTTGACCAAACATGAAGAGTCTATAAAAGCAAGGCTTTGTTTTGCATTTCAAGTATCTTGAACACTTATTCAATCAATCTTTTACAAGCCCTAAATCTCTTTGAACTTCTTCTTCTTCTTTGTGCCAAAAGCTTTCCAAAGTTTTCTGGTTTTCTAAACCTTGAAAACTTGTGCTATTAATCTTTTCATTCTCTTCTCCCTTTGCCAAAAAGAATTCGCCAAGGACTAACCGCCTGAATTCTTTTTGTGTCTCTCTTCTCCCTTTTCCAAAAGAACGAAGGACTGACCACCCGAATTCTTTTGTGTCTCCCTTCTCCCTTGTCAAAGAATTCAAAACGACACAATCTGAGAATTCTTTTGATTCTTTCCATTCCCTTATACAAAAGTGTTCAAAGGATTAACCGCCTGAGAATACTTTTGTATCCCTATTCACGAAGCATCAAAGGTTTAACCGCTTGAGATTTTGGTCTCAACACATTGGAGTGTACATCCTTTGTGGTACAAGTAGAGGGTACATCTACTTGGGTTGTTGACTGAGAACAAGAGAGGGTACATCTCTTGTGGATCAGTTCTAGTGGAAGGTACATCCACTAGGTTCAAAGAGAACAAGGGAGGGTACATCCCTTGTGGATCTGTGCTTGTAAAAGGATTTTTACAAGGTTGAAAGAAATCTCAAGGACCGCAGGTCGCTTGGGGACTAGATGTAGGCACGGGTTGTTGCCGAATCAGTATAAAAACTCTTGTGTGTTTGTCTCCTTCTTCCCTACTCTTTTACTTTTCGCTGTGCATTTTAATTTCTGCTTTTACTTTTGGTCAAGTTTCTCTTCTACTCCTTATTCTCTTAACAACATAGTAAAAGCTGTAGAAGCAAAGCTTCATGGTGAATCAAAGTGATTCAAAGGTATTTTGATGATAACAAAAGATGATGACAAAAAGCTCAAAGATCAATCAAAGAACAACTCAAGTGAATCAAGAACAATCCAAGACTCAAGAAGAAAGTCTAGAGACAAGAATCAAGATTCAAGGTTCAAGATCTCAAGAATCAAGATCAAGACTCAAGACTCAAGATTCAAGAATGAAGAGAAGACTCAATCAAGATAAGTATTAAAAAGTTTTTCAAGCTTTGAATAGCACATGAGTTTTGACAAAACCTTTTACCAAAGAGTTTTTACTCTCTGGTAATCGATTACCAGATTATTGTAATCGATTACCAGTAGCAAAATTGTTTTGAAAAAGTTTTCAAATTGAATTTACAACGTTCCAATTATTTTCAAAAAGCTGTAATCGATTACAATGTTTTGGTAATCGATTACCAGTGCCTTTGAACTTTGAAATTCAAATTCAAATGTGAAGAGTCACATTCTTTCACACAAAAGCTTTGTGTAATCGATTACACTAATTTGGTAATCGATTACCAGTGACTGTTTCTGATAAATCAAACGATGTAACTCTTCACAAGGGTTTTGACTTTTTCAAATTGGTTTTAAGTTGTTCTAAAAGTTATAACTCTTCTAAATGGTCTGCTTGACTAGACATGAAGAGTCTATAAAAGCAAGGCTTTGTTTTGCAAATTCAATTAATTCATTCTTTCACACTTTACTTTTCCAATCAATTCTTTACAAGCCTTGAATCTCTTTGAACTTCTTCTTCTTCTTTGTACAACCACCTTAATTCTTTTTGTGTCTCTCTTCTCCCTTTTCCAAAAGAACAAAGGACTAACCGCCTGAATTCTTTTGTGTCTCCCTTCTCCCTTGTCAAAGAATTCAAAACGACACAGTCTGAGAATTCTTTTGATTCTTCCCTTTCCCTTATACAAAAGTTTTCAAAGGACTAACCGCCTGAGAATTCTTTTGTATCCCCATTCACAAAGTATCAAAGGTTTAACCGCCTGAGATCTTTGTCTTAACACATTGGAGGGTACATCCTTTATGGTACAAGTAGAGGGTACATCTACTTGGGTTTGACTAAGAACAAGAGAGGGTACATCTCTTGTGGATCAGTTCTAGTGGAGGGTACATCCACTAGGTTCAAAGAGAACAAGGGAGGGTACATCCCTTGTGGATCTTTGCTTGTAAATGGATTTTTACAAGGTTGAAAGAAATCTCAAGGACCGCAGATCGCTTGTGGACTGGATTTAGGCACAGGTTCTTCCCTACTCTTTTACTTTCCGTTGTGCATTTAATTTCGGCTTTTACTTTCTGTTAAGTTTCTATTCTACTCCTCATTCTCTTAACAATTTAGTAAAAGCCTTAGAAGAGTAATTTTTAATTAGTAAAGGTTTCGGAATAATTAATTCAACCCCCCTTCTTAATTATTCTGAGGCCACTCGATCCAACAAGTGGTATCAGAGCAGGTTTCTTGTAGAAAGTCCAACCACCTCAAGATTAATGGCCTATTTAGATTCTTTGTTTTTCAAAAGTATTTTCAGGAACAGGTTATTTCAAGATTATGATGAAGACTGAGTCAACTTGTGTCTCATGAAAAAATCTCATGAAGACAACAAAGAAGAATCTGTAAGGAAGAAGTGGTACATCGACAGTGGATGTTCCAAGCATATGACAGGAGATGTATCCAAATTTACAATCATTTCTCCCAAGAAAAAATGGACATTTTACATACGGCGACAACAATATTGGTAAAATCTCAAAAGAGGTAACATCTAAGCCATCTCTATGAATTAAGGTATGATTAGTATTTTCAGTTAACTTATTTTTGTGACTAATAGAAAATAATTGTTGAAATTGTTTGATTGGGTTTACAATGTTTAATTAACTATATTTAGTTTTAATTTTGAATATGTATGATCAATTGAATTTTGTTTGAATTGATTAATGCTTGAATTACTTATGTTTTGTTTCTAAGATGATTAGATTCTGTTAAAAAAAATGGTTTGACATGTTAGAATAATTGAATTAAGTAAATAATTACCATGATATGCGCTGATAATTGTTATTTGATACTTAAATTTCAGTGTTTAATTCTCTGGTAATTGATTACCACTATGTGTAATCGATTACAATAGAATAGACTTAGTTCTATAAATTGAAGATAAGTTCAAAATTATTTGATTATGTTAAAATTTATTATGATTAATTAACTATATTTAGTTTAAATAATTTCAATATACATGATTGTTTTTGTCTTTGGTAATTTGTGTCCAAGTAGTTGGAAGTTTGAAAATTAAAAATTTGGAAGTTATTGGAAGTTTCAAAATTAAAATTTGGAAGTTATTGAAAGTTTCAAAATTAAAATTTGGAAGTTATTGGAAGTTGAAAGTTGAAAATGAAAGTGGAAGTTATTGGAAGTTGGAAGTTGGAAGTTGAAAAAGGAAGTTACTGGAAGTTGAAATTTGAAATTTAAAATTTAAAATTTGAAATTTGAAATTTGAAATTGAAATTTGAAATTTTTTTGGTATTGTGCATAGTTAGTTGATTATTAATTAAATTTAATTAATTTGAAATATTTGATGATTGATTGCGCTTAAAAGTTATGTTGATTATTTTGATAATATATATTTTAAAAATGATTATACATGATTTTTGATGTGATATGTGATTAGTCATTTATGAATGGTTATGTATGGCTTTATATCTCTTGTATGATTCTTGCATAATTTTTAAATATGACATGTGAATTACTTGCTTAAGGTTCATTCATAAATTTTTTTTTCAAAATCCATTATGTTATATTTATTTATTTTTATATATAAGAATTTTCATATATAAAGTATCTTTTTTATTCTGAAAAATGTGTTATCAAGCACGAGCATGATAAAGATATTGAGCATGCAGGTTTTAGAGAAAATAATGATTACATGATTGATTGAGTTCTTTGAACTTTCTAAGTTTTTAAATTATCTTTAACAAATCTGAATGTTTGATAATGCCTGTGATCTATATCCTTCAATCCTTGTATAATTCTTGTTTGATATGTTTGAATTACTTGATTGATTGTTCAAAATATTTTTTATACTTTTCAAAATTATTATATTGTATTTCAAACAAAATTATTTTGATATGATAAAACCTTTTATGATAATAAAAACTCATCTTGGTAAGTGTTGATAGTCAATTAGCACTTAGTCTTAGGAAAAAGGTGATTGTGTTTTAAAAAATTTATAGACACTAAAAACCAACTTGCAGACATCTTTACAAAACCACTAACCAAAGACTCTTTCTACACCATTAGAAGAGAATTAGAACTTCTAGATGCAAGTGACTTAGACAAATGATTTGTGTTTTGATGACTTATGACTTATTTGTTATTTATGCACATATGTTTCTATTATAATGTGAGGATAATTTATTATCGTGTTTGATTTCTATAAGCTTCTCTTTTCTTGTTTAATGATTATATTTTGTTTCTAATCCTTGTATCTGGATATGTTTTTATGACATTTGAATACTTAGTATTTCTTTTATTATTTGATTAGTATGACTGAACATGATGATTATATTTACTTGCTCTTGGTTGTTTATGGTTATGAGTTTTAAACTCAATTATTTTGATGATATATGATTAGTGGTATGCACTTTTATTTGGTTATTATGAATGACTTTCTGGATTATATGACATTCTATGAAGTATTATATTTCTAGTGTGATGAATGGTTATGATATCTGGTTTGATTGTTTTCTATTCTCGTGTATTTGGCTATATTATTGTGGTATTTGAACAATTTACTATTTCCTTATTTGCATGGTATGGTTGAACAAGTATGTTATTTGGCTATGTGGATTTTATAGTTAATCTATTTATGATTGTTGCTTCATGGTTCTTACTTCATGATTTGTTTGATGTTTTTTTTTTCATAAATGCTGTTTGAATGTTTAGTTATATTTGCATACTTAAAATTTGATACGCACTTTGGCTTTTTGTTGATGTCAAAGGGGGAGAGAAATGGGATTAAATCAAGAACTCACATGAGTAATCAATTTAATTTTAAGATAAGCATAAATTCAAAAACAAAGGGGGGGGGGGGATTTATGTGAGTAATCGACTAGGAAAAAGTGTGTGTGTGTGTTTCTTGATTTCAGAAGTTGCCATCATCAAAAAGGGGGAGATTGTAGAAGCAAAGATTCATGGTGAATCAAAGTGATTCAAAGGTGTTTTGATCATAACAATGATGATAACAAAAGATGATGACAAAGGTGATGACAAAAAGCTCAAAGATCAATCAAAGAACAACTCAAGTGAATTAAGAACAATTCAAGACTCAAGAAGAAAGTCTAGAGACAAGAATTAAGATTCAAGATTCAAAATCTCAAGAATCAAGATCAAGATTCAAGAATGAAGAGAAGACTCAATCAAGATAAGTATTAAAAAGTTTTTCAAACTTTGAATAGCACATGAGTTTTGACAAAACCTTTTACCAGAGAGTTTTTACTCTCTGGTAATCGATTACCAGATTATTGTAATCGATTACCAGTAGCAAAATTGTTTTGAAAAAGTTTTCAAATTGAATTTACAACGTTCCAATTATTTTCAAAAAGCTGTAATCGATTACAATTTTTTGGTAATCGATTACCAGTGCCTTTGAATGTTGAAATTCAAATTCAAATGTGAAGAGTCACATTCTTTCACACAAAAGCTTCGTGTAATCAATTACACTAATTTGGTAATCGATTACCAGTGACTGTTTCTGATAAATCAAAAGATGTAACTCTTCAAAAGGGTTTTGACTTTTTCAAATTGGTTTTAAGTTTTTCTAAAGGTTATAACTCTACTAAATGGTCTTGTTGACCAGACATGAAGAGTCTATAAAAGCAAGGCTTTGTTTTGCAAATTCAATTAATTCATTCTTTCACACTTTACTTTTCCAATCAATTCTTTACAAGCCTTGAATCTCTTTGAACTTCTTCTTCTTCTTTGTACAACCACCTTAATTCTTTTTGTGTCTCTCTTCTCCCTTTTCCAAAAGAACAAAGGACTAACCGCCTGAATTCTTTTGTGTCTCCCTTCTCCCTTGTCAAAGAATTCAAAACGACACAGTCTGAGAATTCTTTTGATTCTTCCCTTTCCCTTATACAAAAGTTTTCAAAGGACTAACCGCCTGAGAATTCTTTTGTATCCCCATTCACAAAGTATCAAAGGTTTAACCGCCTGAGATCTTTGTCTTAACACATTGGAGGGTACATCCTTTATGGTACAAGTAGAGGGTACATCTACTTGGGTTTGACTGAGAACAAGAGAGGGTACATCTCTTGTGGATCAGTTCTAGTGGAGGGTACATCCACTAGGTTCAAAGAGAACAAGGGAGGGTACATCCCTTGTGGATCTTTGCTTGTAAATGGATTTTTACAAGGTTGAAAGAAATCTCAAGGACCGCAGGTCGCTTGGAAACTTGATGTAGGCACGGGTTGTTGCCGAACCAGTATAAAAACTCTTGTGTGTTTGTTTCCTTCTTCCCTACTCTTTTACTTTCCATTGTGCATTTAATTTCCGCTTTTACTTTCTGTTAAGTTTCTGTTCTACTCCTCATTCTCTTAACAATTTAGTAAACTCCTTAGAAGAGTAATTTTTAATTAGTAAAGGTTTAGGAATAATTAATTCAACCCCCCTTCTTAATTGTTCTAAGGCCACTCGATCCAGCAAAAGCCTTGGAAGAGTAAATTTTTAATTAGTAAAGGTTTATGAATATTAATTCAACGCCCCCCCCCCCCTTTCTTAATTATTCTGAGGCCACTCGATCCAACAAGTGGTATCAGAGCAGGTTTCTTGTAGAGGAGGAGGCTATCGCGCAGCTACTGTGCATACCAGGGCAAGATTTCACCCGTGCCACTGCAAAGAGACGAGTGTGGATCATGCGCACCAACATGGCCACTCTTACACAGATATAGATGACGTTGCTACTTAGCAACATTCCGTCCAGCGACCACAATGCCGATCTCCCCCTGCGGAAGTATCAATTGGGATCGCACCCACAAAGACACCCAGTGGACCCGTAGAAGTCCAACAGGGCCCTGGGGTTTCCAGCTCTGGTTATGGGTCTCTGTTAGTCCTACAGGGTGCCCGTCCCCCCAACAAGGTCATCAGGCCCCTATTAACAGGGCTTTCATCGAGAAGTACTGCGCCCCCAGGTAGGCACAGGGCAAGGCATCACAGTAGTGAGCAACAGGCGCACCGCCACCATCTCTAGAGTTCACCTCAGCTCATCCACAAAAAGGTTAGAGTGTTGCCTACAACACATGGTCGACCAGCAGGCGACCAAGTCCAAAGCCAAAGGTAAGCAAGGTACTAGGTCCATGATCGAAAAGTCATCACGCGTCCAGCTCAAGACGTTAAAGAAGCGGTACTAGGAGGCAACCTAATAATTTTTAAATTTCTGCTTGTTATTTGATCACCTTTGTTTCTCAAGTCATAGTAGGACACACCTAGTTGCTCATGATCCTAGGAATTTAAATAAAACAAGCACAAGCTCGAAAGGTAGTCATACCTCACAAAATATATGTATGTGTGTTTAGGTAGAAAGATACCTTGGATATGCATTTATATAGCAAAAATACTTCACAAAAATATACATATGTTTAGGTAGCAAAATACCTCATGAAAAAAAAAAACAAAAACAAACAAGAACAAAATATATCTTTCGGCTGAAAAGCCAGCATGCTTTTGAAAAGAATTAACTTCCAGCTTTTCTTTGAAAGAGATTCACTGATCATGACCAATTTTTGAGAAAAAAAGTGTATACACCTGAAGGGTGAATGCTGTGAAAATTTTCCCGAACTCCCAAAATAGACTCGGATGAATGCATGAATTGATAAAAGAACATGTTTTGGAAATACTGGGTTGACTAAATAGGAAAAATGAATCCTGAACCCTAGTATCACGTGACCATAAAAACTTGATGCTTGAGTGTCCACATGGGTGCATGCATGACCAGTTTTGCATGAAATTTCCTAATTATCATTATTGCATGTGTATCATGGAAATAATGTGGGACATCCCCTTTATCCCCGAACCGCTAGCCAAACCCTGACATATATCATGTCCAGCCGTTCTACAAGCCTTGAGCCAAAATCCCAACTTACCATAAACGTTGACCCAGGGTGAGAATGTCAATCCTTGCCCTCGGAAGAAAACAAAAAAAAAAGAGAGAAAAGGAGAAAATTCTTGATCAAAAGAATTGGAAGAAAGCAAAAAGAGAAAATTCCCAATCAAAGATTGAGAGAAAGCAAAAAGAAAGAAAATTCCCGATCAAAGATCGGAAGAAAATAGAAGAAATATGCAGAAAGGTCTTTGGACTAGACAATATTTGAAAAATACAGAATTGTCAACAAGTAAACAAGAAAAAAAAGAGAACCACGACCTAAAGTGGTCCTCTCCCTTTGATTGCCAACCAAAATCCTGTGCGTCGGTGACTTGTTCACCTCACACTAAACAAAAACGGAAAAGGAAAAGGCCAAGAACACTCAAAGCCACATTCTCCACAAGAAAACAAACCATTCCCAAGAAGAAGTCCTATTGATCCATGATCATGCATGTAATCTTTGATTTGATAGGAAATGATTTGTAAAACCAAGTCATGACATATCTATGGTTCGGAATTAGGATGAAACACTTACCTGTGTGAGATTGATACACTTTGAGTGATTTTCTTCTATTTTTGTTGGACCCAGTGTTTCCTCTAAATGGCCGGTTAGAAACGAAATGCTAACATCCAAAATCTCATTTATGGTTATGAGAAAATTTCATCGGCATAGTCTCCTTCCCCGGTAGACACATTGTTTTTCATCCAAAAAACATATGTTGCTCTGATCAGTTGGAAGTTTTGTCTCTTTACTAAAGCATGTTCGCATTTTAGTGAAGAGAACACCGAGACTATTTTAGTCTCCGGGTTATCCAGAACTACGTAGGTCTGAGTTCCTCATTAAGGATACGTAGGAGCAAAAGCCTTGCTTTTGTCGGCCGCCCCTCAATCTCTGTCATACTGACCCTGAGGTCATGTGACATGCGGAGACAAATTATGGTCATTCCGCACCTTTTCGCCATCCGGAGACGATCGTGTCCGATGGCACGCAGAGACAAATTATGGTCATTCTGCGCCATTTGCCATCCAGAGGCGGCGAGCCCGATGACATGCGGAGACAAATTATGGTCATTCCGCACCTTTTCGCCATCCGGAGACGATTGTGTCTGATGGCACGCAGAGACAAATTATGGTCATTCTGCGCCTTTTGTCATCCAGAGGCGGCGAGCCCGATGACATGCGGAGACAAATTATGGTCATTCTGCACCTTATCGCCATCCGGAGACAATCGAGTCCGATGGTACGCAGAGACAAATTATGGTCATTCTGCGCCTTTGATCATCCAGAGGCGGCAAACCCAATGACATGTAGAGACAAATGATGGTCATTCCGCACCATTTCGCCATCCGGAGACGATCGAGTCTGCTGGCACGCAGAGACAAATTATGGTCATTCTGCGCCTTTTGTCATCCAAAGGCGGCGAGCCCGATGACATGTAGAGACAAATTATGGTCATTCTGCACCTTTCCGCCATCCGAAGATGATCGAGTCTGATGGCACGCAGAGACAAATTATGGTCATTCTGCGCCTTTTGTCATCCAGAGGCGGCGAGCCCGATGACATGCGAAGAAAAATTATGGTCATTCCACACCTTTTCACCATCCGGAGACGATCGAGTCCGATGGCACGCAGAGACATATTGTGGTCATTTTGCGCCTTTTGTCATCCAGAGGCGGCGAGCCCGATGACATGCAGAGACAAATTATGGTCATTCCGCACCTTTTCGCCATCCAGATACGATCGTGTCCGATGGCACGCAGAGACAAATTATGGTCATTTTGCGCCTTTTGTCATCCAGAGGCGGCGAGCCCGATGACATGCGGAGACAAATTATGGTCATTCCGCACCTTTTCGCCATCCAGAGACGATCGAGTCCGATGGCACGCAGAGACAAATTATGGTCATTCTGCACCTTTGGTCATCCAGAGGCGGCGAACCCAATGACATGCGGAGACAAATTATGGTCATTCTGCACCTTTTTGCCATCCGGAGACGATCGAGTCCGATGGTACGCAGGGACAAATTATGGTCATTCTGCGCCTTTTTTCATCCAGAGGCGGCGAGCCTGATGACATGCGGAGACAAATTATGGTCATCCGCACGCTTTTGCTATCTGTAAGACTTGATGCCTGATAATGCGCAGAGATTAACGTCGTCTTCTACACCTTTTGTCATCCAGGGGCAGCGAGTCGGGTGGTGGGCGGAGATACCTTATGGTCATCCGAGCCTTTCGTCAACCGAGAGGAACAAATTCGGCAGTGTCAGGATGATTTTGGTCATTCGGTGCTTATCGTTTTCAAAATTTTTTGAAGGTTTTTTCACTCTCGTCGTCCGGAAACATTCAAGTCCAGCGATGTGCGGAGTTCTTCTCTGCTGGGCAGAGACGATTAGGTGCAATGGCAAAGGGAAGTGTCGTGGCTGTCCAACTTTGTCGTTTTCAAAACACTGAAGTCTATTGACTCTTTAGATGCCTTTTCTTTTCTTACTGAGCGACAGGTTCCACTGGTGGGGATATTGACCGGCCGAATGATGTTCCGCTCGAATGAAATTAGTGTCTTATCTTTACTTCCCTTTTATCTCCAATAAAAGACAAGTAAAGAGGGGCAACTGTCATACCCTAATTTCGTCCGAGGACCATCTGTTTTCTGGGATGCGACCTTCGCATGATCGCTTCAAGGAACTTGACACCCATCGTTAGGCAATCCGTGAAGTTCCGCGACATGTCGGGAATCGAAAAGAGGCATTGTTGTGTAATCCATAAAGTTTCGTGACATTACGGAAGGAAAACGAGTATCGTTACGTAATCCGTAAATTTCCATAACGTTATGAAAAAAGAATCAACAAAAAAAGTAAAACGGGGGCGTATTTAGTAAAATGGGAGGTGCAAATAGAAAGTTTCAAAATCTGGGCCCTTCTAGAGGATTCTGGGTATTTCCTTGCTTAAGGTGGAAGCAACGTAGCTCGCCTGGGCGAGTTGAGTGGCAACCACCTCCCCTGTTTTGTTAAAAAATGGCTTCCAGGACTCCCATAATCTTTCGTAAAATTCCCATAACCCTAAATAAGCATATTTCACTTAATATGGGTGAGAGGGAAGAAAAAAAAAGAAGAAAATCAAGTCCTATATGCTTTCGTAAGGCTTCCGTAACTTTTCCGTAAATTACGAAAGAAGGGGGTGAACTTATCAAAATGGGGGGTGCAAATAGCAATTTTTGAAATTTTGAATTTGGGCCTTCCAGAGTATTTTCGAAGCAGGATTGCTTCTGGAGGAAGCAACCCAGCTTGCCTGGGCGAGCTAGGCAACAACCTCTTCCTCTTTTTTCCTATAAATAGGCAAAATGGGGTTGTTCTAAGGATCCCTCATCCCCCTGGCTATCCATTTCAGCTGTTTTTGGTGAAAAAAAAAATTTATGTGAAGAAAATCCAAGCCGTGGTGCTTTCCTAATGCTTCCGAGATGTTTCCGTGAGCGAATCCGTGAAGGTTTTTCGTCGTTCTTTACCGTTCTTCATCCGTTCTTCGTTCGTTCTTCGTTCTTCAACGGGTAAGTTTTCGAATTCGAGACTTTCAATTCATTTCTTGTTTTTTTTGGCTTTCATCTTTATTTCGTTCATTTTCGGTTTTCTTTTCTTCCGTTTTTAACGAGCTTTAACCGATCGTTTAAGTCGTTATCTCGCCTAATAAATGATAAAATGAATTTCAACCGATCATTTGCGTTGTAATCTCGTTTAATCACTATTAAATAAAATCTAACCGATCGTTCACACCGTAACCTCGGTTAAACCAAAAAAAGCAAATAATAATAAAATAATCAAAATATCTTGAAAAATAATAATAAAATAATCAAAATATCTTTGAATAAAATAATAAAAAAAATAAATCAGACATTTTTCTTTGGAAGTTTTCTTGGATCAATTGACTAATAATCAAAATGAAACTAAGGCTAAAATCAACTCACAAATCAAGCTTTGTCCGCAAAAATCACTAAAAACCATTTTAAGGTCCAACGCCTTAAGCAGTCCTTTTTGCTTTTATCGGTTAACATGAACCGTTCAAAAGCATAAAATCAACATGTAACTTTACCGCTTTTGCAAAGAACTACGTAGGTCTGATTTCCTCATCGCAATTGAGGATACGTAGGAGCAAAAGCCCCACTTTTGTCGACCACTCCAAGAGATCGTTAATGGTCCAACGCCTTAACGTTTCTCTCCTTTAAAAAACAAACAAGAGATCGTTAATGGTCCAACGCCTTAACGTTTCTCTCCTTTAAAAAACAAACAAGAGATCGTTAATGGTCCAACGCCTTAACTTTTCTCTCCTTTCAAAACCAAGAGATCATTAATGGTCCAACGCCTTAACGTTTCTCTCCTTTCAAAATCGAAAGATCATTTAATGGTCCAATGCCTTAAACGACATTTGTTCAGTCAAAATATATCTTGCAAAAAAGATAAAAACAACTTAACCAACGTTCAGTTCTCAAAGAACTACGTAGGTCTGATTTCCTTATCACAATTGAGGAATACGTAGGAGCAAGGAAAACACCCTTGTCGACCACAAAAAGATAAAAAATACAAAAAGCATAAAAAGACATAAAAACCTAAAAAGGGGAAATAAAACAAATTGAAGTCATATTTGCACACTTGATTAAAGGCTGTCGTACCTTGTGACGGACGCGTGGGGTGCTAGTACCTTCCCCGTGCATAAATACAACTCCCGAACCTTTGACACTTAAAGTTCGTAGACCACGCCTTTTCTGGTTTTTTCCGACGTTTTCCTCGAATAAACGTTGGTGGCAACTCCGCGTGTTTTCCTTCCTTGGAAGATGCACCCGTGAGTCTCGCGTCGCCCTCCCGCTGAAGGGTAGGTTGCGACATTGAGTCTCCCCCAGTGTAACCCCGTTCATCCAGTGCTGCATTGATGGTAGCCCGTGTAATGTTGAGGCTTGGGTACAAGCCCAGAAGGGGTTTAGGTCGGAACGACGACGACATGGCAAGCTTGGTGGAGTTCAAAGAGAATCGTAGAAGGTTCGGGCTAGGATATAAGCCTACACGCACCGACATGAAGAGAAACACCCTAGAAAGGAGAGGCAGAAGCGTGGGCCAGCAACAAGGATTGCAAGTAAAAGGAACTCCCTTATGTCACATCAACAAGAGTTTTGTCAGCGCAGGCTGGATGTGTGAGGGGCGGGTTGCCATGATCCATGATGAAGTCCCTCAAGAGCAATCAAACTGGGTGCGGCCATGCCCTCCTATGTTCGAGTTGGGAAATTGGCAAATTATCAAACAACCCAAAATTTCTGTGGCAAACATAATGTAATTTGTTAATCCAAACCCTATAGCTGAGCCTCGGCTTGTCTTTTGCTATTAGATATATATAAAATATAATCTGTCTTCATTTTTTCTTGCACTTTCATCCCTATTTGGGCTTGTCTTTTGCTATTAGATATATATAAAATATAATCTTTCTTCATTTTTTCTTGCACTTTCATCCATTCTCATTTGTCTGCATGTTTATTTTTGTTGTGATTAAACAGTACAGATCCGACAATGAGTCCTGTGAAGGTACTAATACCAAGGACCCAGACGTCAATTTTGAGTAGCTAGTAAACCAAACTGGAGATGTAGAAGATGAAGATTGGGGGCTTCCCCCAGAGCTAAAAATAATGGTCGAACAAGAAGACCCAAAAATGAAGCCTCACCAAGAAGAGACGGAAATCGTAAAGTTAGGCGTTGGTGAGGAAAAGAAAGAGGTAAAGGTTGGCACGAGCATGACCATACCTATCCGAGATGGATTGGTGGCTCTGCTACGAGACTACCAAGACATCTTCGCATGAATCCTCCTATGCTTGTGCCACTAGTTCTTGGAAGGCACCTCATTCTATATATGACTATGTTGGATGAGTCGATGGGGTGTATGCTGGGGCAGCACGATGAGTGTCCGGAAAGAAGGAACGAGCCATTTATTACTTAAGTAAGAAGTTCACGGCCTGTGAGATGAACTACTCTTTGCTTCAAAGGACATGCTGTACCTTGGTGTGGGTAGCCCATCATCTAAGGCAGTACATGCTGAGCTACACCACTTGGTTGGTATCCAAGATGGACCCAGTCAAGTACATATTTGAAAAGTCCGCTCTCACCGGACGGATCGCACGGTGGCATGTTCTACTATCAAAGTTCAACATTGTTTGTCACTCAAAAGGCGATAAAGGGAAGCGCCTTCACAAATTATCTAGCTTAGGAGCCCATCAATGATTACCAACCTATGCATCCAAAGTTCCCGAACGAGGACATCATGACCTTGTTCAAAGAGGAGGTGGAGGATGAAGATAAGGACAGATGGATAGTGTGGTTCGACGGCGCATCCAACACACTAGGCCATGGAGTAGGGGCGGTTTAGCTTACCCCCGATGATCAATGCATACTCTTCACAACTAGGTTGGGTTTTGACTGCATGAACAACATGGCCGAGTATGAGGCGTGCACCCTTAGGATCCAAGCAACAATCGACTTCAAAGTCAAATTGCTCAAAGTATATGGAGACTCAGCCTTGGTAATCTACCAGTTGAGAGGTGAATGGGAGACTAGGGATCATAAGCTGATACCCTACCAGGCCAGCATCAAGAAGCTGACAGAGTTCTTCGATGACATATCCTTCCACCACATTCCCAGAGAGGAGAATCAAATAGTCGATGCGCTTGCCACTCTGGCATCCATGTTTCAGCTGACCCCGCATGGGAACTTTCTGTACATTGAGTTCAAATGTCGCAGAAAGCCCGCATATTGCGGTGTGATAGAAGAAGAGCAAGATGGAAAACCTTGGTACTTCAACATCAAGCGATACATCGAAGACAAGGAGTACCCACAGGGGGCTTCTGACAATGACTAGAGAACATTGAGGAGGTTAGCAGCCGGTTTCTTCCTGAGTGGAAGCATTCTGTACAAGAGGAACCATGACATGGTTTTGCTCCGATGTGTGGATGCCAGGGAGGCTGAGTAGATGCTGATAGAAGTTCACGAGGGTTCCTTTGGAACACACGCCAATGGGCATGCTATAGCCCGAAAGATCCTGAGGGTATGGTATTATTGGCTCACCATGGAAAACGATTATTGTATCCATGTGAGAAAATGCCACAAGTTCAAGGCATTCGCGGATAATGTCAATGCTCCACCTGTGCCTTTGAACATCTTGGCAGCGCCTTGGCCATTCTCTATGTGGGGAATAAATGTGATTGGGGCTATTGAGCCCAAGGCTTCGAACAGACATCGCTTCATTTTGGTTACGATTGACTGCTTCACTAAATGGGTTAAAGCTACTTCATACACCTGTGTGACAAGGAGTGTGGTGGTCAGGTTCATCAAGAAAGAGATAATCTGCCGGTATAGGTTGCCTTGGAAGATTATCACGGATAATGCCACCAACTGAACAACAAAATGATGGAGGAAATGTGTGTGGATTTCAAGATCCAACACCATAATTCCACGCCTTACAGGCCCAAAATGAATGGGGCAGTTGAGGTTGCTAATAATAACATCAAGAAGATAGTTTAGAAAATGACCGTGTCATACAAGGATTGGCATGAGATGCTCCCTTCCGCACTACATGGTTATCGAACCTTGGTGCACACATCAACTGGGGCAACTCTGTTCTCCTTGGTATATGGGATGGAGGTTGTGTTGCCATTTGAAGTAGAGGTCCTCTCTTTGAGAATTCTAGTCGAGTCAGGGTTGAAAGAGTTGGAATGGGCCTAAGCACGCTTTGATCAACTGAATCTTATAAAGGGTAGGAGATTGGCCGCCATGAGCCATGGACAGTTATATCAAAGCCGAGTGAAGAATGCTTTCGACAAGAAGGTATGCCCACGCAAGTTCAAGGAAGGGGATCTCGTCTTGAATAAGGTATCCCAAGCCCAAAAGGACTATATGGGAAAATGGGCTCTGAATTACGAAGGACCTTTCATCGTGAAGAAAGCATTCTTAGGAGGAGCATTGGTTCTTGCCAGCATGGATGATGAAGAATTGCCTTCGCCCGTGAATTCCGACATCGTCAAACGATATTATGCTTAGTACTTGAGGCAGCTAAAGGAGTCAATACATGATTGTTCTCCAAAGGCTCGTTGGAATCTCCAAAGTCTTCCAATCCTTTGTAAACCATGATCGCAGCATTAATAAACATTGGATTGATGATTTGCATTTCAACTTCTTGTGTTGTGTCTTTTATTTCTTTAGAGTACACACTCTCAATCTTGAATCCGGAGCCATTTGGCTCAATCTATAGGGTTCCGTAAAGCGTTTAAGTAAAATTGAACATAATAAACACTTGTTTAATTGTTGCACTTAAACTGCCTAATCATGAGCATGCATGCATTTGCATCTTGTCATCCTGTGAGTCAGAGGATAAATGAAGATTCATTTTGAGTAGTGATCAATATCACACCAAAATCAAGACAAAGGTAAGCGAAAGGTGATATCGGTAGTTTGTGGTGTTGTTTCACATTTTACTGCGTGATGTCATTTCCTTTATTCAAAAGGCTTAGGGGCAGTTACGAGCAGGTGCTAGCCCCATGATCAGTCAACCATCATCCCACGTCCAGCTCAAGACGTTAAAGAAGCGCTACTAGGAGGCAGCCTAGTACCTTTTAAAATTCATGCTTTTATTTATTGGTCTATTATATTTGAATACACCTATTTTTTATTTGCGACCATAGGAGTTTAAAATATATAAACATGACGAAGGGGGGGGGGGGGTAATCAAATTTTTGCAAAGAAATTTTGCAAAAGAAAAAAGAAAAAAAAGGGGGGGTTAGCTCGCCTAGGCGAGCGTGTCTAGTGCAGAAATGTTAAAAGGGGGAGGGGTGAAGCTTTCTTCACCCCATTTTCTTCCCCCCACATTCTAAAAACACCAAGGCTCACAGGATTTACGAAACCAGCAGCCCTAGGCCTCCATTTTTGCATTTTTTGTTTCCATTTGTTGCGTTTTGTGCTTCCCTACAAGTAAGTATTGCTATTCTTCAAACTTTTGCTTCCCATTGTGGTACGTTAGTGCTTTAGTTGCTTGTTTTTGCAAAAATTTGTGAAGCAATTCATGTGTGGATTTATGCTTGTTTGTTTGAATTGGGGGGTTGTAGGGGATGGCCGTAGGCCTATTGTGAATTCTGAAATGGATGGGCATGCCACGTTGCCCCCGTTCCTTACTTTTTCATGCCTAAACATGCGCCCACCAAGTGTTCGGTGAAATGCCTCAATGGAATTTGCACATGATTGTGTGAAACTTAGCTTGTGGAATGAATTGTCCACATATGGCTGCCATTGTGAGTGTGTGGACAGTTTGTAGAAGCTAGAATAAAGTGCCAAAAATATGACTTGGGCCTAGGAATTCAATCTTTTTGGTCTTGAGTGTAAAAAAATGCATAAAAATGAGAACATGTTGGTAAGGTTTTCGTTAGACTAGCACTTGGTTTGGGCTGCATCATGGTGGATACTTCACACCTAGGTAGGAAAAATGCCTTTCAAGAATACATAATATATGTGAATGAAATGTGGACATTTACCATAAAAAAATGCCATTCAAAATGTGGTAGCATAGAAAAAACACCTTTCAAACAAAATATGTATATGTGTTGGGTAGGTAGCAAAAAGGCCTTGCAAAATGTATATATATGGAAATATGAAAATGCCTTGCAAAATATATACATATGGGGTCATGAAAACGCCTTGCAAAATGTATATATATGGAATCATGAAAATGCCTTGCAAAATGCATATATATGTGAATCATGAAAATGCCTTGCAAAATGTATATATATGGAATCATGAAAATGCCTTGCAAAATGCATATATATGTGAATCATGAAAATGCCTTGCAAGATGTATATGTATGTGAACATGTATCATGAACATGCCAAATAATGTGCGCTTATGTATGTGGATATGTAGCATAAAAATTCTTTTAAAAAATGTAGGTATATGTTGTAAAATACCTTTCACCAAGATATATGTATGTGCATGTATATAGATATGTATCATAAAATGACCCACGCATCGATGTGTAAGTTTTTTTCTAATTACACGTTGACGTTTGCGTTGCTAGAAAGAAGTGTGCAAGTGTGCATCATTTTAGTTTGATTGGCCTTTATTGTGATAAATTGATATTTCTTGTAAACTAACTTTACAAATGTGTCCTCGCAGGAAATGGCTCCAAAGAAGCTCCCAGCCAAGAGGTCCAGGAAGGAAGCCACTTGCAAGGGTTCTAGTGCGGCCCCACAGGCAAATATGGACTTTGATAGACACAGGTTCCGGAGTGTGGAACACCAACAACGATTTGAGGCCATTAAAGGATGGTCGTTCCTAAAAAAGAGGTGAGTCCAACTGAGGGACGAGGAGTATGTGGAGTTCCAAGAGGAAATAGCCCGGAGGCAATGGGCTCAGCTCGTATCACCCATGGCTAAGTTCGATCCGGAGATAGTCGTGGAGTTTTATGCTAACGCCTGGCTTATAGAAAAAGGAGTCAGAGATAAGCGCTCCTGGGTAAGGGGCCAGTGGATTCCCTTTGATGAGGATGCCATCAATCAATTTTTGGGGCATCCACTAGTCTTGGAAGAAGGCTAGCATTGCGAGTTTAGCCAGAGGAGGAGTCAGGCCTTCGGCTTCGATGAGGAGGTTATCAGCCATTTGTTGTGCGTTCCAGGGCAGGACTTTGCCCGGAGGGTAGTAGGGGGATGGGTGCAGATCATGTGCACCAGCATGACCACCCTCACGCAGATCTGGAT
Source organism: Glycine max (assembly GCF_000004515.6). Lineage (NCBI taxonomy): Eukaryota > Viridiplantae > Streptophyta > Magnoliopsida > Fabales > Fabaceae > Glycine > Glycine max. The sequence continues at coordinate 32,106,915 of NC_038254.2, forward strand.
GATGTTGCTGCTTAGCAACATTCTCCCCAGCGACCATAATTCAGACCTCCCCTTGCCGAAGTGTCAGTTGGTCTACCCCATTATGACTCAGGTGAGTGTCCACATCGCCCAGCTGATTTCAGATGCTATCTATCAGTTTGCAGGGATTATGCCTCCGAGACACCCAGTGGACCCGGAGAAGTCCAATAAGGCCCTAGGATTTCTTGCTTTGATCACAGGCCTTTTCCAGTTCTATGGAGTGTCGGTCACCCCCACCAAACTAATTTGGCCCCCCATCAGTAGAGCCTTCATTGAGAAGTACTGCATGCCCAGGTAGGTGCAGGGTCAGGCACCCCAGCAGCCAGATGAGGACCAGCAGCAGCCAGCTGCAGATGCGCCACCGCCGCCTGTAGAGGAGGTACCATCGCTGAGGTCCATCTCCGATCACCTGTGGAGGATAGAACTCCTGATGCAGAAGTACATGCAGCATGTGACTAGCCAGCAGGCGGTTAATCATAGGTCTCAGGTGCAGTTGAACAAGACATGCTACCATTACAACATGCACCAGCAGAGTCAGGACCCCAATCCTTTCCCTTGGACTACCCCCGAACAGTTCAAGGCCACGATGGCCTGGCCTGGAGACGAGACCGATTTTGAGACGCAGACAGGACCAGCAGGGTGATGTAAGCTCCATTGGAGCTTGTAGGCCTAGGATCTTCTTCATCAATGGATTCCTTTGCTTCTTGGAAGATGAATGGCAGCGGAATGGAGAAGGAAGAGAGAGAGGAAATGCCACTTCAAGGAGAAGATGAGTCTAGAAGAAGCTCACCACCATAGGAGGCCATGGATAAGAGCTTGGAGGAAGAAGGAGATGAATGAAGGGAGAGGAAGAGAAGAGCATGAAATTTTGTGCTCTAAAAGAGCTCTGAAATCTGAAGTTTAATATTCAAATGATCAAAGTTAAATAAAATGCACACACATGACCTCTATTTATAGCCTAAGTGTCACACAAAATTGGAGGGAAATTTGAATTTCAATTCAAATTTCACTTGAATTTCAAATTGAATTTGTGGAGCCAAACTATGGAGCCAAAATTTCACTAATTATGATTAGTGAATTTTAGTTATGGTTCAACCCACTAATCCAAGATCAATTTCAAGATTCTCCACTAAGTGTGCTTAGGTGTCATGAGGCATGTAAAGCATGAAGGACATGCACAAAGTGTAACTATATGATGTGGCAATGGGGTGTGGTAAGCGAATGCTCACCTTCCCCTCTAAAATTTAATTGGATTGGGCTTCTACCAATTGAATTAAATTTATTTCCAACCACACACATCAAATATTCACTTAGTGCATGTGAAATTACAAAACTACCCCTAATACAAAAACTAGTCTATGTGCCCTAAAATACAAGGGCTGAAAAATCCTATATTTCTTGGTACCCTACCTACATTATGGAGCCCTAAATATAAGAATCAAATATAATGACATCCTAGTCTAATATGTACAAAGATAATTGGACCCAACCTTGGCCCATGGGCTCAGAAATCTACCCTAAGGTTCATGAGAACCCTAGGGCCTTCTTCAGCAGCTTTAGCCCAATCCTCTTGGAGCCTCTTGCTCATGGCTCTAGTGACTGGTCCCTTCCTAGGGAGGATTGCATCATCCCCTTCCCCTTGAAGAGGATTTGACCTCAAATCTGTTAGTTCCTCCTCCTCAATATTAGCTCCACCTGCAAAAGGAATTAAATCAGAAATGTTAAAAGTGGTGCTGACTCCATACTCTTCTGGGAGGTCCAACCTATAGGCATTGTTATTGATCCTCTCCAAAACCTGAAAAGGTCCATCCCCTCTAGGGCTAAGCTTGGATTTCCTTTTACTAGGGAATCTATCCTTCCTAAGATGGATCCAAACCCAGTCACCGTCATTAAGAACTAGCTTTTTTCTTCCTCTATTGCCTTTAGTTGAATACACCTTTGTTTGGTTCTCTATTTGGTTCTTAACCCTCTCATGCAAATTCTTTACAACCTATGACCTAGATTCCCCTTCTTTATGTATAAAAGAAGGGTCCAGTGGGAGGGGAATGAGGTCTAACGGTGTTAGGGGATTGAACCCATAGACAACCTCAAAAGGGGATTGCTTGGTGGTTCTATGAACCCCCCTGTTGTAGGCAAATTCTACATGAGGAAGATACTCATCCCAAGACTTATGGTTACCTTTCAGAAGAGCCCTTAAAAGGGTGGATAAAGACCTATTCACTACCTCTGTTTGCCCATCAGTTTGTGGATGACAAGTGGTAGAGAAAAGAAGTTTAGTTACTAGCTTAGCCCATAAGGTTTTCCAGAAGTGGCTAAGGAACTTAGCATCTCTATCTGACACAATGGCCCTAGGCAAACCATGGAGTCTCACAACTTCCCTAAAAAAGAGTTTTGAGATGTGGGAAGCATTATCCACCTTGTGGCATGGTATAAAGTGTGTCATCTTGCTAAACCTATCCACCACCACAAAGATAGAGTCTACACCTCTTTGGGTTCTAGGAAGCCCAAGGACAAAGTCCATACTAATGTCTACCCAAGGTGCAGAGGGGATGGGTAAGGGTGTGTATAGCCCATAAGGCATCACCCTAGACTTGGCTTGTAAACAAGCCACACACCTAGTGCAATGCTTATGGACATCTTTTTTCATATGGAGCCAATAAAACTTTTCTTTGAGTAAGACAAGGGTCTTGTCTATCCCAAAGTGGCCCATGAGCCCACCCTCATGCCTCTCTTTCACAAGTAATTTCCTAATGGATCCTTGGGGTATGCAAAGCTTTCCCTCTTTGAACAAATACCCCTCAGCCAAATAGAATCCATCTTGGGCCTTTTTCCCACAACTCTCGTAAATGGGAGAGAAATGTTCATCTAAAGCATACAAGTCCCTAATATTATCAAATCCTAAAATTTGGGCTCCTAGGGAGCAAAACAATGTGTGCCTCCTAGAGAGGGCATTAACTACCACATTTGTTGTTCACAAATTACAAAGAAAAAAAAATAGGATAGGATAGGATAGAACCTGTATCAAGAGCCGAAGCTCTGATACCAGATGATGTCTAATGTACTTAAGGGATTGATGATCTGATGTGAACCTGAGTAGGAGCGGATCGTTTGATACAGGCTACGAAGGTTTTGGAAGACGCCACTTCCAGTGAAGGAAGATAAGTCTGGGTAGACGCCACTTCCGGTTAAGGAAGATAAGTCTGGGTAGACGCCACTTCCGGTTAAGGAAGATAAGTCTGGGTAGACGCCACTTCCAATGAAGGAAGATAAGTCTGGGTAGACGCCACAAGGATTACCTTGATAAGTCTGATAATTGGTTCAACAAGGAACCCGGAGAGAAACTCTCACCCAATTTTATGAAAATGCCAAAAGTTTTTTTATTCAAAACAAAAACCCATACTTATAGTGTAGCTGAACAAAAAGATAAAAATAGACATGGGCCTTTTAAACAGTTTGGGCCAAAATTACAATAAAAATAAATTATAACTAAAAACTTATTTAACTTGGGCCTTCAAATTAGTTTGGGCCTTCAGCAACAATTAATAGTCTTGATAGTGTCTCTGCCTCTGGGCCTTCATCCTTCTCCACTTGGGCCTTCATCCGTCTCCACTCGGGGGCTTTATCCTTCTCCACTTGGGCCTTTGCCCTTCTCCACTTGGGCCTTTAGCCTGTATTTGGCCAATTTCAGGCATAAAGCTCTTTATCATAGGTGGGGTAGTTGAGGGTGGCACTATGAAGTTTTTCACTAAAATAAGCAATAGGGTGCCCACCTTGTAACAATACAGCTCCAACTCCCACTCCAAAGGCGTCACATTCTAGCTCAAAAGTTTTAGAAAAGTCAGGAAGAGCTAGAACAGGTGCCTTAGTAAGCTTTTCTTTGAGCAAAGCAAAGGCTTGCTCTTGTTTTTCACCCCAGGTAAATGCCACATTCTTCTTCACTAGCTCATTGAGAGGTAATGCAATTGTAGAGAAATTAGGAACGAACCTTCTATAGAAGCTTGCTAACCCATGGAAGCTCCTAATATCTCCCACACTTTTTGGGGTGGGCCATTCTTGGATGGCCTTGATTTTCTCAGGGTCCATTTGGACCCCATTTCTACCAACTACAAACCCAAAGAAAACTATATTATCTACACAAAAAGTACACTTCTCTATATTTGCATAGAGGGTGTTTTTCCTAAGGACTGAAAGAACTTGTGTGAGATGTCCTAAGTGATCATCTAGGCTCCTACTATACACTAAAATATCATTAAAATAAACAACTACAAATCTACCTATGAAATCCCTTAAAACATGATGCATAAGCCTCATAAAGGTGCTTGGTGCATTAGTGAGCCCAAAAGGCATCACTAGCCTTTCATACAAACCAAACTTGGAATTGAAAGCGGTTTTCCACTCATCACCCTTTTTCATCCTGATTTGGTGATACCCACTTTTAAGATCAATTTTTGAAAAGATATTGGCACCATACAACTCATCAAGCAAATCATCAAGTCTAGGAATGGGGTGCTTATACTTTACAGTGATGTTGTTGATGGCCCTGCAATCTGTACACATTCTCCACGTACCATCCTTTTTGGGCACCAACAACAGTGGCACAACACATGGGCTTAGGCTCTCTTGGACCCAACCCTTCTCCAACAATTCTTTAACCTGAGACTCTATCTCCTTAGTCTCCTGAGGGTTAGTCCTATAGGCTGGCCTATTGGGAAGGCTTGCTCCTGGGACTAAATCTATTTGGTGTTCTATTCCCCTTAAAGGAGGTAGCCCAGGGGGTATCTCTTTGGGAAATATATCACTAAATTCATGTAAGAGTTCTTGGACCTTTGGGGGTAAGGTCTCAAATGTAGGAATTGTGGCAGTGCTAAGGGATGTTTCCCTTGATAGGAGAAGGTAGAAAGATTGTTTAAGAAGGAGTGCTATTTTAATATCACCTTTTGTTGCAAAATGATTTCCCTTCTTAACAATCTTCTTGGAGGAATCCTTTTCCTCTTTTTCCTTCCCCTTGGCCTTTGAAGACAAGGCCTTACTATCCTTCTTTTTCTTTTGTTTTTCTAGTTTTTCTTCCTCATCCCTTTTATCTTTTATAGTTAGTTGATCTTTGGCCACCTGTGAAGGTGTTTGAGGATGCAACACAAATTTAGTGCCAAGATGGGTGAGGGTAATCTCATTAGTTAGGCCATTGTAAATGATCTTCCTATCAAATTGTAACGGCCTTCCTAAAAGAATATGTCCTGCCTCCATGCAAACTATATCACAATTAACTTCATCCATATATGTCCCAATGGAGAAAGGTACCTTCACTTGTTGGTTAACTATCATTTCCCCTTGCTCATTGAGCAATTGAAGTTTATAAGGTTTTGGGTGGGGAATGATAGTGAGGTTCAACTTGGAAACTAATCTTGTGCTACAACAATTGCAACAAAATCCACTATCCACAATGAGAGAACAAGTTTTATCTAAAATTTTGCATCTTGTATGAAAGATGTTCTCTCTTTGGGATTGAGATAGATCACAAGATTGACCTCCAAGGAGCCTTCTAACCATTAAGAGGTCACCTTCTTCATGGGGTTAAACTTCCTCACTAGACTCTTCACCCCTTACTTCATCTTCACTTCCACTAGAGGAAGGGCAAGAAGTAGTCTCCTCTTGACTACTATAAATGTCTTGACCCATCATGATCATGGTTTTCTTTGTGGGGCATTGAGAGGCAATGTGACATCTCCCAAGACATTTAAAGCATTTAATGTTGCTAGTCCTTTCTTGGGAACTAGTCTTAGAGGTGTATTTCACTATGGTCTTACCCTTATCTTCCTTGGGTTTTGAAGGTGCAGCCCCTAAAATTCCATGGGCTTGGTCCTTCCTTGGATAAGAGTGAGAGCCATAAGATTTTGAAGAAGGCTTTCTTTTAAGTTGTTGCTCCACTCTTATACAAAGTTGGACTAGCTCATCTAGGTCCTTATATGGAAGGAGTTCAACCTTGTCGCTCACTTCCATATTAAGCCTACCAAGGAACCTAGCTATGCTTGTTCTTTCCTCCTCCCTAAGTCCAGCTCTTAAAAGGAGTAGTTCCATTTGTTGTCTATATTCTTCAACACTCATACTCCCTTGTCTAAGCCTTTGGAGCTTGTCCATAAGCTCCCTTTCATAGTAGGAGGGAATGTGCCTCTTCCTAAGGGCACTCTTAAGATCATTCCAATACTCTACTGGAGGATCCCCATGAATCCTTCGTTCCCTAACAAGGGAAGTCCACCAATAGAGGGCATACCCTTGAAAGCTAAGGGTAGCCAATGGAACTTTTCTCTCTTCGCTAATATGATGGCAAGCAAAGAGTTATTCAACCTTCATTTCCCAATCTAAGTAGGCCTCAACATTATCTTTTCCATGGAAATATGGGAGGCTAATGTTAACCTCTTGAGGCCTTCTATCCTTTTCTCTTCTTTGGGAGTGATGTTTAGTATGTGAACTATGGCGCCCTCTATAATAGTTGCTAAGTTCTTCACTTAAACTCTTGCAAGAGTCATGACTACTATAGGAGACATGTTTTTCTCTTTTCATTTATTTCATTATTTTTCTTCTTTCTTCCTCTCTTATTTTCTCTCTTTCATCTTGACTTATTTCTTCCACTCTTTTTTTACCTTTTTCTTTTCTCTCTTGTTTTTCTTTCCACAACTTAAGGGATCTCAACTCATCTAATATCTCATACAAGGGGTCCTTAGGAGTAGAACCCTCACCATTAACACTAGATGAAGAATGAAGACTCATGTTGGTTCCTAAGTTATGGTCCTTTCTTGTTGGGGGCTTGAAAAAAAGGTAAAAGAAACTATGGTTGAAACTAGCCAAAATAAGCACTAAAAGAGGTGTGAAAGATAAGGTAAAAACTAATTGGTAAAAGGCAAGCTATCTAGGCGGTTTGACAATGGAGGGTAAAGGAAATAAGCTATGGAAGTAAGCAAGAAATTAAAGTGCAAGAAATACAAACAAGGCGGATCCTAAGAGTGTTTGGATGACCTCATTTAAGGTTCCCAACAAAACACTCACTATCCTAAGGGAAAATTGCCTAAAATTATTACACACAAATGGAATTAGGGTGACCTATTGGAGGCTCCCAACTTACTTCCAATGAAAGGCCTTTTTGTTACAAAGTTTGAAAGCAAAGAAAATTGCCAATTACAAATTACAAAAAAAAAAAAAGTCCTCAATTTTGGTGGCTATTCTCTCTTTTGTGTTTCACTCAATTTGGAGTGCTTCTTATTCCAATAGCTCTTAAGGTGGTTGGCCCCTTGCTTCTTGACTGAAATTCATCAAGGGATGACACCAATCCTCCTTTACAATTCCCTATATGGCAACTCACAAACAAGGAAACAAAGAGACAAGCAATAACCAAAGACCAAAAAATGAGATGAAAGCTAAACCAAAAGATTTTTGACAAGACAAATTTCCAAGGATGATTCAACAATTAAAGCAACGAAAAGCACATAAAAGCAAGGTAGGACTCAAAGAGAAACTTAGAATGGCTCTAGAGTAGAGTAAAAAAAAAAAATAAAGAAAAGACTCAAGAAACCTCTAGTTTTGGCACTTGTTTTCACAATAATTTTCAATTTAAATTTCATAACTAGGATTGGTATAAAATAGGCACCAATTATAGAACAAATTTTGAGCCAAAACAACAAGCACACTTTCCTTTCACTTTTTTTTCCTGGACACTGACTCTTCTGCCAACTTGTGTTATTTTTCTTATTTTTTTCCTTTATTCCAAATCACTTGGTTCTTTTTTTATAATTTTGGTCCAGATGTCTAGAAACTTCAGTAAAAATTTCAGCTCAAAACACGTAGTGACCAATTCCCAATAATTTACACAAGTTCATATGTTCAAGCTGCTAGCACCAGCTATTTCAACCTAGAAATCAAGAGTAGTGTTTATGTTGCTTAAGGCTTGGATAGTTACAATTTGTGTTTGCTTATGCTCAATTATCTTGAATAACACAATTCAAGAGAGCTTAAGACTTATTTTGATTCACAAATCCAGCCACAACTCAGCACCACAACTCAACTTCATCATAGGCATCATGTAGGAAACTTAGAAAACAGAAAAGAGTTCAACAACAAGACTACTTCTAGGAATTGATTTAGAACATGTTATGAACTAAATAACATGCATGAGTTAGACTCAAAATTCAAAAGATAGGCTAATAATGACAAGAATACATGAACAAATGTATCTAGAATTCAATCAACAAAATAAAAATTCAACACAAACTTAGAACATAATGTGACAATTACTATGACTAAACAAGACAACATGGATTAAGTGATTTACACTTAGATTTTTGTTTTTTTTTTCCAATCAATATTTTGGAAGAAAATTTAGATCTAAGGTTCAGCACCAGAATATTATGAATGAAAAATGATAGAACCTAAAATCAACACAAAAACATGATTCAAGAGTAGATCTACAAAATTTGAACCATAGAAATGCAAGAACAAGTGTAGATCTAAGATTTAATCAGTTTCTTTTTTTGAATCTACTCTAAACAGAACCAACCACAAGACAATGGAGGATATACATGGAGAATAAGATGAAATACAAGGAATTAAAGAGAATTCACCGAACAAAAAGATAGAGGAAGCAAAAGAACATCACCTAGATGAAGATGCTCTTGATAACACATGATGTAAGCTCCACTGGAGCTTGTAGGCCTAGGATCTTTTCATCAATGGATTCCTTTGCTTCTTGGAAGATGAATGGCAGCGGAATGGAGAAGGAAGAGAGAGAGGAAATGCCACTTCAAGGAGAAGATGAGTCTAGAAGAAGCTCACCACCATAGGAGGCCATGGATAAGAGCTTGGAGGAAGAAGGAGATGAATGAAGGGAGAGGAAGAGAAGAGCACGAAATTTTGTGCTCTAAAAGAGCTCTGAAATCTGAAGTTTAATATTCAAATGATCAAAGTTAAAAAAAATGCACACACATGACCTCTATTTATAGCCTAAGTGTCACACAAAATTGGAGGGAAATTTGAATTTCAATTCAAATTTCACTTGAATTTGAAATTGAATTTGTGGAGCCAAACTATGGAGCCAAAATTTCACTAATTATGATTAGTGAATTTTAGTTATGGTTCAGCCCACTAATCCAAGATCAATTTCAAGATTCTCCACTAAGTGTGCTTAGGTGTCATGAGGCATGTAAAGCATGAAGGACATGCACAAAGTGTGACTATATGATGTGGCAATGGGGTGTGGTAAGCAAATGCTCACCTCCCCCTTTAAAATTTAATTGGATTGGGCTTCTACCAATTTGATCGAGGCCATACCCAAATCAAATAAACATTAAAATGCAGTAACTAGGAAGTGATCCTAGGTCATTTCCCAACGAGCAATGATACACCAAATGTTCATAACATATAGTAGGAAAATAGTAACGAATGGGGGGGGGGGGTTGTTTGCTTTTGTAAATTAAACAGCGAATAGATGTGAATTAGAAAATATCAGAATTAAAACCCGTTGCTTCCCCTTGATTCACAAGCAAGTCTCTTATCCTAGGTTACGAGAGTTTATCCTTATTCAGTTCAATCACTTAATCCAACCCTAAATTAAATTACTAAGCGAAATTTAACATAAGGCATTCATTATGTGATTAAGCAACACATACACCAATTACTCATAAACGATCATTAAGCATGAACGTAAATTAAGCACAGAGACAATTAATCAAGCACTAAGCATGCATGAATTAATAGCAACAAATTCAGAGTAATTAGTGAAGAGGAAAAACTGAACAGAATTTAACAGTAATAATAGAACCTCAAAGAGAACTGTGCTTGATCCTCAAGAGAAAACAACGCTGGGGACTTAGCCTTCCATTAATCAATAGAGTACGAAATTATAGATTGAAGAACAAAATTTTATTGCTAAAATGAAAAGTCAAAACTAGAATTGCAAAAGGAAAAAATGTCTAGAAGAAGAAGAGAAGCCTAACACTCCAAAAACAAAGAAAAGGAGAAAGAGAAGAGAGGGGCCTAAACTAGAACCTTGGTGCTGTTATATAGTTTTCCAGTCCCAAAGCTTACAAATCTGTTTTAAATCCAAGCCCATAAAATAAATAAAATCAAATCAAATCTATATAAGATAAGATATAGATGAAATAATATCTAGATAAGATCAAATCTAAATAATATCTAGATAAGATAAAGTCTAGATAAGATAAAATTTTGTATAATAAAATAGTTTGCCCTCTTCAAGCCCAATGCTTCATTAATAAATGCCCAATTCTGGATTCAAGCCCAATGCTTCATTAATTCCTGAAATTAGATTAAAAACATCAAATTAGCTGAATGGGCCCAAATAATAAAATTGCCTAATTAATTTGACAATTAAGATTAATCAGTACTTAAAATGGTGCCAAAAAGGGTTAAGAAATAGGAGAAAATGATGGCACATCAAAACCCCCCATACTTAGCCTTTTGCACTCCTGACAAAATGAAATAAAGAACAAAATCCAAGGATATCAAAGAGAGACAAACAAAAACATTTACATATTTCTCAATGAACATCAAGGAATGAAAGGAATGGGTAACATCTAATATGAAGAGATCCAAAGAGTCAAGACATTCATGAAAATCATCCAAGCAACCCAATCATGGCAAAATAGTTAATCAGCTCAAGAATGAAAAGTGATAAAGCCTCACAAGCTATACACTCTATCTCTCAAGTGTCTAGGCTACTGTTTACTCTCGAAGCACCCATGAAAACAAACACCACATAGACTTGGCAAAATTCTAAAATTGACAAACACATGCACATGAGGATCAAAAGGTCTTTAAAGGTTGTAATGGGTCCAAGGACAAGGTAGGGGAAAAAATATGGAATAAGTAGCTAAATCCCAAAGGAATAGAGGAGCAATGGGGAATAAGTAGAAATTAAGCACAAGTAGTAAACCCAAACCCTCTAATATCAACAAAATCAACCAAGGCTCTCGAATCAAGTCCTCATAACAAGACCTCATTTATTCAACTTCACTTCTTTTCTTCTTCTCTTTCTTTTTTTTTCATTTTTTTAAACAGTACGAATTTGAAGATTAAAGCAAGAACTAGGCAATATATAAATAGATCAAGCATGGCCAAAATAAAACATTAAGAATGGCCAAAAATCATATCTTCCAATGAAACATACCCCCCCACACTTATTCCCAAAACAATTCCAAAGCTCCAAAATTCCTTAAGGGTAAGGTGATATCATGGTTTTTCACTTAAGGCTTGTAATGAGCTTCAAAACAAAGAAAGGAGAACATAGGCTCAAAGGGGCTATCGAAGGAATTAATTCAAGGTAAGTCCATTTGGCTAGAAGCTTATAAGAACAAAATTGCCTAAATCATTTCCAAATATGCATGTGAATTAGGAAGCATCAACAAGAATCAAGCCAAGGCTATTGTGCAAGCAATCAATGGGGAAAAACACACCAAAAGATTATGATGATGGATGGCTCAAATTCTCACAAAGGTAAACTTATCACTTTCAAAATTATCATGACATGTAGAGGAAAAATTGGGATTTCAAATCACAAAATGTCAAGAGACTTTTATTTTCAGAACAATTACCCATTTCTTGAACATATCCTATAATTCAAAGAAAAATATGCGAAGTTGTACATGAAAACAGAATTGACCTAAAATATTAAACTAGAAACCCAATAAAACTAACAAAACTAGCAAAACCAAAACCAAAGAACACTCCCCCCCCCCCCCCCCCCATACTTAAACAACACATTGTCCTCAATGTAACACAATTAAATGAATAAATGCAATTAAACTATCAAATAGAATCGGACAAATGTAATAAAAGTAAAGAAGGAGATAGGAAAAGAAAAACTCCCTAAGTCATGGTGGAGGAAGAGTAGGGTGGAGTAAGGAAGTCTCTTCCACCACTACGTCCACTAAAGAAGGGTTTGTGAGGAATGGCTTAAGTCGGTGTCCATTGACCTTGAAGCTCTTGTTTGTGGAGTCACTTTTGATCTCAACTATACCATAAGGAAAAACATTAGTAACAACAAAAGGACCAATCCACTTAGAGCTCAACTTACCACTCATGAGTCCAAGCTTAGAATTATACAATAACACTTTTTGCCCAACCATGAAGTCCTTCTTAATTATCATGCTATCATGGAACTTCTTGGTCTTTTCTTTGTAGAACTTGGCATTCTCATACGCTTCTAGGCGGATCTCATCTAACTCACTCAGTTTCAAATTTCTTTCCTCACCAGCTTGATCCATAGAGAAGTTGCAGGTCTTCACTGCCCAGCATGCTTTGTGCTCAATCTCAACTGGAAGATGACATGCCTTTCCAAAGACAACTCGATAAGGAGACATTCCTATGGGTGCTTTGTAGGCAGTCCTATGTGCCCAAAGAGCATCATCTAGCCTGGTACTCCAATCTTTCCTGCTTGGCTGCACAATCTTCTCTAAAATTCTCTTGATCTCCCTGTTAGAAATTTCTGCCTATCCATTGGTTTGGGGGTGGTCTGGTGTGGATACTCTGTGTACAACCCCATACTTTTTAAGCAAGGCATGCATTGATTTGTTGCAAAAATGGGTTCCTTGATCACTAAGGATTGCTTTAGGTACTCCAAACCTGCAAAACATATTAGATCTGACAAAATCTACAACAACCTTAGCATCATTAGTTCTAGTGGGCTTGGCTTCCACCCATTTTGAAACATAATCAACTGCAAGGAGAATGTAAACATAACCAAAAGATACAGGAAAAGGGCCCATGAAATCTATACCCCAGACATCAAACACCTCACAAAATAGCATAGGTTGCTGAGGCATTTGTTGTTGCCTTGTAAGTGCACTTCCTGCTCTCTGACACTGCTCACAAGTGCTACAAATCTTCCACGCATCTTTAAAGATGGTGGGCCAATAAAAGCCACAGTCAAGCACTTTGCGGGCTGTCCTTTGAACACCTAGATGACCTCCCGGTGCAGAAGAATGACATAACTGCAGGACTGAGTCAGTCTCATGATCTGGAATGCACCGTCTAATGACCTAATCACTGCATAATTTCCACAAGTAGGGGTCATCCCAAATAAAATGCTTAGCATCACTTTTAATTTTATCTTTTTGAGCCTTAGATGCTAAGGGAGGAAAAACAGAAGCAACTAAATAATTGACAATGTTAGCAAACCGTGGAGTAGAAAGAGAATCAGAAATACTATACAATATATACAAATGATCATCCGGGAAACCATCCCGAATGGGTGAATCCTCATCAGACACACGCTCGATTCGACTCAAATGATCAACAACTAAATTTTGTGCTCCGCTCCTATCACGGATCTCCAAGTCAAACTCTTGGAGCCAGAGCATCCATTGGATCAACCTAGGCTTTGAATTAGCCTTCTTCAACAAGTACTTTAGAGCTGCATGGTCAGTATAAACAATAATGCGAGTGCCAAGCAAATAAGAACAAAATTTTTCAAGAGCAAAAACTATGGCTAGTAGCTCTTTCTCAGTAGTAGTATAATTTGCTTGGGCAACATCTAAAGTCCTAGAAGCATAATATATCCCCCTAGGCAATTTATCAATTTTCTGAACAAGGACAACCCCCAATGCATAATTTGATGCATCACACATAAGCTCAAAAGGGGTTGTCCAGTCGGGTGCCTGGATAATGGGGGTGGTAGTCAGTGCTCTTTTGAGGCAATCAAAAGCCTCTTTGCATTTATCATTGAAGTCAAACTCCACCTCCTTTTGCAACAAGTTGGATAGTGGAAGGGATACTTTGCTAAAATCTCTTATAAATCGCCTGTAGAATCCTGCATGACAAAGAAAAGATCGCACCTCTCTCACGCAAGAGGGGTAAGGCAATTGTGAAATAACAGAAATTTTTGCAGGATCTACTTCAATGCCCTTATTGGAAATAATGTGGCCTAAAACTATACCTTGCTCAACCATAAAATGACATTTTTAAAAATTTAGAATAAGGTTAGTTTCAGTGCATCTATTCAAAACCTTTTCCAAACTATCCAAACAAACATCAAAAGAGGATCCATATACAGTGAAATCATCCATAAACACCTCTATGCAATTTTCTAAAAAATCACTAAAAATACTAATCATGCACCACTGGAAGGTACCAGGGGCATCGCACAGGCCGAAAGGCATCCTCCTATAGGCAAAAGTGCCGAAGGGGCAGGTGAATGTGGTATTTTCCTGATCCTCAGGAGCAATAGTGATTTACATATAACCAGAAAAACCATCAAGGAAACAGTAGTGAGATTTACCTGCCAGGCGTTCAAGCATCTGGTCAATGAATGGCAGTGGAAAATGGTCCTTTTTGGTAACCTAGTTCAGCCTCCTATAGTCGATGCAGACTCTCCAACTGTTCTGCACCCGAGTAGGAATCAACTCCTCATTCTCATTTTTTATCACGGTGAGGCCGGTTTTCTTCAGGATTACCTGGACAGGACTCACTCATTGGCTATCGGAGATAGGATAAATGATTCCAGCTTGTAGAAGCTTGGTTATCTACTTCTTCACTACATCAAGAATCACCGGGTTGAGTCTTCTCTGTGGTTGTCTTATTGGTTTAGCTCCATCCTCTAAATTTATCCAATGCATACATGTGGATGGGCTAATACCAGGGTCCAGCCTATAGCCTTCTTATGCTTCTTGAGAATTGATAACAGCTTCTCCTCTTGCTCATCAGCAAGGGAGGCAGATATAATTACTGGAAAACTTTTGTTATCATCCAAGTAAGCATATTTTAAATTTGATGGCAGAGGCTTCAATTCTGGTGTGGGCGGTTGGATAATGGTTGAAAGAGATGGTTTCTCAGCCTGAACCTCATAAAGAAAGTCAGAGGAATGTGTACTTCCTGAAACATGGTTAGTTCTATCTGACTCTAGAAAATCAATAGCAAGAGGTAAAACATCACCAGACATGTAATCAATATCAATTTCAGATTCACTCTCAGCATCAAATTCAGACGTATGATCAAGTACAAATTCAGATTCAATGCATGAAGAGTGACAGGCATGTAGATTAGAATGAAGATCAGTCATGTATTCATCAACAATATGGTCAATTATTTCAGCACGAAATACAGAAAGATCTTTAGATGGGTGTTTCATAGCATCAAGAATATTAAAATGAACAGTTATATCACCAAACTCCATAGATAGTGTGCCTGCATATACATCTATCTTAGTTCTAGCAGTTTTCATAAAAGGTTTGCCTAGGATGATGGGAATTGATCCTTTAGTAAATCCCTCCTCCATATTCAAAATAGAAAAATCAACAGGGAAAATTAGTTCACCAACTCTAACTAAGACATCCTCTATGAAACCAGTAGGATAGGCAACACTTTTATTAGCTAAATGAATTACCACATCAGTTGACTGCAAAAGACCAAGAGATAGAGAATTAAAAATAGACAGAGGCATCACACTAACAGAAGCTCCTAATTCTAGCATGGCATTGTCAAACTTACTGTTCCCTATAATACAAGGTATGCTAAATGTACCTGGATCTTTACATTTTTTAGGGATTTGGGGAACAGATTTACCAATCAATGCGGAGACATTTCTACCCATGCTAATTCGTTCACTTCCTTTAAGCTTCCGCTTATTAGTGCACAGCTCTTTCAAGAATTTAGCATATCTTGGAATTTGCTTTATTGCATCCAGCTGAGGTATGTTTACCTCTACTTTTCTAAATGTTTCCAAGATCTCTTTCTCTGCCTCTTCCATTTTTTTTGTTGGAAATTGCTCTTGGAGGGAATGGAAGAGGGATATGCTGCTTTTGTAAATCAGAATTACCAGTGGAAGATTCACCTGCATAGAAATTGTTAGGTAACTTACTCTTTAAATTTTTCTCATCATCTTTTTCTGGAGTAGAGTGAAGTTGGGCAGGTTCATTCACGGATACTGGTATAGGTCCTTAACACTGCTTTCCCGACCTCAATGCAATGGCACTCACATTTTTAGGATTCTAGATAGAATGAGAAGGTAATCTGTCAGAATTCTGGGACTGTTGTTGATTTAATTGTGTAGCCAATTGTCCCATCTGATTAGTTAAGCTCTGAATTGAGGCTCTGGTCTCTTGTAGAAACTGCATGTTTTGCATATCTATTGTCATACCCTAATTTCGTGCGGGGATTATTATTTGATGATATACAACCTTTGATTGGCCGCTTCGAGATACTTGGCACCCTTTGTTGCACAATATGTGAAGTCCCGAGACGTGCCGAAAATCAAAAGGAAGCAGGCTTACGCGATCCGTGAAAATTCCGTAATGTGACGGAAATCGAAAGGAGGTGTTTTTTGCAATCCGTGAGTTTTCGTAACTTCTTCGAAAGCTAAAAAAAAAAAGAGTAAATACATAATTCGTAAGGATTCGTAACCTTGCGGAAGGAAAATAAGTATCGTTATGAAATTCGTAAAGTTTCGTAACGTTACGGAAAAAGAATTACCAAAAAAGGTAAAGGGGGTGCATTCAGTAAAAAGGGGGTACAAATAGCAATCAGGCCCACTTGGGCCTTCCAGATTCTTCCTCCAGAAGGCTGTTGCTTGTGGAGGAAGCAACCTTGCTCGCCTGGGCGAGCTGGGTGGCAAGCTCCACCCCTATTTTGCTATAAATAGGGGGAGGAGTGAAGAGGGAAGGGGTTCAGCCTTCTTGGCACTTCTTATTCTCTCGAAATTGCTGAGGAAAATTGTTTCCGTGAAGAAAATCCAAGCCGAGGCGCTTCCGTAACGTTTTCGTAACATTTCCGTGAGTAATTATGCGAAGATTTTCAGCCGTTCTTCGACATTCATCGTTCGTTCTTCGTTTTCTTCAGTCTTCAACTGGTAAGTACCCCAAACCGAGCTTTTCAATTCATTCTATGTACCCATGGTGGTCCATATTTTGTTTCATGTATTTTTATTCTCGTTTTCATTCGCTTTCTATACCCCCTTTTGACGTGCTTCAATCATTTATTTAAGTCATTTCTCGCCTAATAAAAAAATAAAATAAATTTCCACCGATCATTTGAATTGTATCATCCGTTAATTTCGGTTAAAATGAATTCCGACCGTTCGATCGTGCCGTAACCACGTTGGAAATCAAAAAAGAGGTAAAATAATAATATAATAATAAAAAATATCTTTTAGTAAAATGAAGCGAAAAAATCAATCGGACGTTTTCTCTTTGGGATTTCTCATTCTTAATTGGATTGACTAATAACTAAAGTGAAACTAAGGCTAAAACCAACTCGCCTAGTCAAGCTCGTCCACAAAAAGGTCTCTAAAAAGAGTTTGAAAGTTTATCATTTCAGTTTTTCCTTACCACGTAAATGGATCATTTTTAAGGTCCAACGCCTTAAAATGATCACCTTTCAAGTCAAAAGAATCGCTTGATTCACTCTTAAGAAAGAACTACGTAGGTCTGATTTCCTCTTTGACAGAGGGTACGTAGGAGCAAAAGCCCCGCTTTTGTCGACCTCAAAAAATAAAAAGAAATAAAAGTTAAGGTAATACAATTTCCACAATTCTAAAAAATAGGTTGTTGTCCTTCGAGACAAACGTAAGAGGTGCTAATACCTTCCTCAAACGTAAATACAACTCCCGAACTTAGAATTTTCATTTTGACTGGTTTCCTTCGGTTTTTCTGACGTTTTCCACAAATAAACGTTGGTGGCGACTCCGCGCTCTTTCCTCCTTTGGAAAGCGCACCCGTGAGCCTCGCCTCGCACGCCCGCAAAAGGGCACGTTGCAACAGTTGGAGACTCCACTGGGGACTATTTTTGTGAGTTAGGCCTATTTTAAGGAATTGTGGATTTGTGAAACTTCGTGTGTGCATTTGTTGAACTGTGTAAAATGTAAATAATTGTTGTCTATTTCGCATTCTTTACACTGCATTCTAAGCACCCACGGGTTTGAGTAAAAAAGGGGGCCCTACACCCGGGTTCATGGAATTTAAGGAGTGGAGGTGAATCTATAATCATGCTAGGTCTCCGACTTGCTTGATAATAGTGAAACCTCGTCTAGAGCTTTCTCTCTTTATAATGTGTTGTCGCTGGTATTCCATACCGCAACAATATTATTATCTTGAGTGATGATACCTCTAGAAAACAGTCGTGTGAGTTATGAATTGTTGGGGAGTAGTTATTAGGGACCCCTAGATATTGTCCTATAGGTTCCCAAAATAGGGGCAAAGAGCAAACACGCTCCGTGCCATTTGTTCTCATGCATCTTTTGATAAATAGCACTAGTTTATAGTTTTGCTAGTGATGTTTGGTTTCTTCAGAGTAATGCGTAACCTTTTTAATACTACGTTGAGGCGCCATCATGCCCTAAACGTAGCATTAAAATTGGATCTCTGCGGTCTCGTATGTGTGAATTACCCATTTGTGTTGTTTTCTTTCCGTTTCATGCATACGCATTGCATCATTCATGTCGGAGTCTTGATCCACCCCTTTTTTAGGTAAAAGATGGGGACAAATCAAAACGGCAAAAGGTTTTATCAAGTCAAGGTTAAAAGTCTAGATGTCACTAGCCTCAAGGAATTGGGACGATTGATGGGACCTCTCCAAAGGCAAGCCTTCCGCAAAGTGTACGGGAAGATTCTAGATTTGACCGCAGCGGAGGTATTTACGGAAGCTGTCATATCCCTCGCCCAATACTATGACCAGCCGTTGAGGTGTTTCACGTTTGGGGACTTCCAAATGGTACCGACTATTGAAGAGTTTGAGGAAATATTAGGATGCCCTCTTGGGGGGAGAAAACCGTATCTTTTCTCCGGGTTTCTTCCCTCCTTGAGCAAGATTGCGACTGTGGTTGGAGATTCGGCAAAAGAGATGGATCGCATGAAGCAAACTCGGAACGGCGTAGTGGGCCTGCCTCGGAAATACTTGGAAGGCAAGGCAAGGGATATGGCGAGCCAAGAGAAGTGGGGCCCGTTTGCGGATATATTAGCTTTGTTGATTTTTGGGGTTGTCCTCTTTCCGAACGTTGACGGTTTGGTGGACTTAGATGCCATTGATGCTTTCCTCGCATATCACCATAGCAAGGAGAGTCCAGTGGTGGCTATCTTGGCAGATTTGTTTGACACCTTTGATCGGAGGTGTGAGAAAAACAGTGCACAAATTGTCTGTTGTTTACCCGCTCTCTGTGTGTGGTTGGTTTCACACCTATTCCAATAAGACACAAGACACCCGTGTCCGCTTCAAAGTTATCGCTCATGCGCCGAAAAAGGAAGAGTCGATTGGGACCAACATTTGGCTGGGATAGGAGGCAACGCAATCAATTGGTTTCCTCGTTGGAAGGAAGGCAAGGAAGGAGTTCTTTTCTCATGTGGGGACTACCCTAATGTTCCATTGATAGGGACTAGGGGTTGTATTAATTATAATCCCGCACTCGCCATAAGACAGCTAGGGTACCCCATGAGGGGAGCGCCAACAGAAGAAAGTCTCTCGCCTTTCCTTGTGAGGGATCTAGGCGCGCAAAGTCTCAAGGTGATACAAAGAGTCCACAAGGTGTGGAGAAGTCCGTTGAGGAAAGACAAGGAGCTTAGAGGCATCCAAAATGGCGTCATCAATGGTTATCAGGGATGGCTAAGAGTTCACACGTGAGGGTTAGATTGGCTCTCCAAATTGAAAGTTATCAATGAAGAGAACTTCGAAGCTCCGGAGGAAGATGAAGAAGTCCAAGCTCTAAAATTAGAGCTAGGGAAGGCAAGACTCGCCAAGGAGAAGTTCAAATCAGCCGCTACACACATCCGAAAAGAGTATACCGAGTTACAAGAGGAAAACACGGCCACTGCAAGAGCCCTTGAACAAGAAACCAAAAGGGCCCGCAAGAAGGAATATGGCCGAGAGAAATTCTGAGGAGCATTGTGGGGTAGCAACAATGAGCTCAAGCTCCAAAGAGAGGAAAGAGACCGGTCACGGGTGCATGGCATGATTTTAAAATAAGAGTTAGCTGCTTGCGCAAGGTCCAAAAGGAGTTTGGCCCAACACTTGGAAGCCACGGAACAAAGCATGCTAGCTATCATAGGGCAGTACAAGGAAGAATTGAACCAGTCTGTGACCCATGAACAAAAGCTAGCGGAGGATTTTGCACAAGTGTACGCCGAAAAAGAAGCAAGAGGGAGGGTGATTGATGCATTGCATCAAGAAGCGACTATGTGGATGGATAGGTTCGCCTTGACCTTGAATGGAAGTCAAGACCTCCCGCGTCTATTAGCCAAAGCAAAAGCCATGGCCGAAGTGCGTACGGCCCCCGAGGAGATTCATGGGCTAATCAATTACTGTCAACACATGATAGATTTGATGGCCCATATAATTAGAAACCGTTAGGTTCTCTTGTAACACCTTTGTATAATCTTGGCTAGATGAAAGCTTTGTTCTTTTTATAAAATGAGAAGTTCTGAACTTATCACGTTATCTAAAAAACCTTGGGGTGGATCCAAATGCTCCGATCATTCATTTGCATATTCATGTTTTGGTGGCATACTCACCGTTGTTTATTTCTTTAGGAATTTCATCATAACTAAGAAAGCACCAAGGCACCCCTATAACACTCGATCCAGAAAAATGGATAATGAAGAGGGCGTGAAGGAACAGATGAAGGTCGATCTATCGGCCTTAAAAGATCAAATGGCTTCCATCTCGGAGGTCATGTTAAAACTCCAGAAAACTATAGAGGATAAAGCCACGGCAACCGCCTCCAGTACAGTTAGGGAAGCGGAGCCGGTGCTGCAGCCCGCCTTAAATCCGGGCCGAGACAGAAACACGGCAGTATTTGGTCGGAGGTATAGTCCGCAAGCTTACCCCTATGGCTTGCCTCCGGACTTCACTCCCCGTGCCACCCCGGAAGATTTAAGCCAAGCCCCTACTTTCGAGGGGCAACTCCCACCTTATGACGACTATCCCGAGCAAGACGATGAGGAAGGAGATACCCATCTCAGTCCCCTGCTCCACCTCAAAGATCCGTCCCCCCATGAACTACCCCAACCAAACATAGTCTGCCATATCCTGGCTTCACCCACACCCGTAAAAGAATCTGTTCCCTTCGTGGAAGATAAGGGAAAGATTGAGGCGCTTGAAGAGAGGTTGAGAGCAGTCGAGGGCCTCGGCAATTACCCATTCTCGGATCTAGCGGACTTATGTCTCGTACCCAATATCGTCATTCCTCCCAAGTTCAAAGTACCGGACTTTGATAAGTACAAAGGGACAACATGTCCGAAAGGGCATCTTCGGATGTATTGCCGAAAAATGGGGGCGTATTCTGCGGAAGAAAAGTTGTTGGTCCATTTCTTTCAAGACAGCTTGGCTGGAGCAGCTGTAGCATGGTATACCAATCTGTAAGCTTCCCAGATCCGATCATGGAAGGACTTGGCAACTGCCTTCATTAGGCAGTACCAGTACAATACGGATATGGCTCCCGATCGGAACCAGCTTCAGAGTATGACTAAGCGAGAGCATGAGTACATTAAGGAATATGCCCAAAGATGGAGAGATCTCGCAGCCCAAGTCGTACCGCCCATGATGGAGAGGGAGATGATCACAATTATGGTAGATACGTTACCCACGTTCTACTATGAAAAGCTGATAGGCTACATGCCAGCTAACTTTGCGGATCTCGTCTTCGCCGGAGAAAGGATTAAATCCGGACTATGAAAGGGCAAGTTCGAATATGCTTCCAATGTGGCCCCCAACAACAACAGAAGAGCCCCAGTAGTAGGCGCGAGGAAAAAGGAAGGAGACGCCCACGCGGTCACCACCGCCCCGATGTGGATGAAAGCACCACAAAATATCCAAAGCTCATACCAGCCCAATCCCCCAAATTTTTCAATCCGAGCCGGGAGTTCCCCCCCGACTCAAGTAAAAGGACCGCCCGCGGCAGAGAGAACGCCGGCCCAACACACAGCTCCAGCCACGCCCCGGCCAGTCAACAATACGGCCCCTGGCACGAGCTATAATAATGCACAGAGCCCACTCCCGAAAGATAACTTCTCTCCTATTCACATGGCATACTCCGAATTATGGCCTTCATTATTGGAGAATCATTTGGTGGTAGCCATACCCGAAAGGGTCTTCTAGCCACCCTACCCCAAGTGGCATGACTCGGGTGCCAAATGTGAGTACCATAGTGGAGCTCCCGGACACAACATTGACTCCTGCCGCCCGTTCAAGTATAAAGTGCAGCACCTAATCAGTGTCAGCTGGCTATCGTTTCAAGAGGAAGGCCCAAATGTTAAAACTAACTCGCTAGCTAGTCATGGAAAGGCTAGCGTAAACGCCATCCAAGAGGGTGGGCCATCGCGGGCAAGGAGATTAGGAGAGGTGGCTACTTCCAGACGTTTTATCTACCAATCGCTGCAAGCGGCATGAATGGTCTCCCGTGGCGGAGGCGAAAGTGACGAATGTTTGTTTCACCTCGGGGAGTCGCACGACATGGAAACCTGTCTCGCGGTAGAAGAATTGCTTCAGCGGCTCATGGATTGCGGGCAGCTTCAAGTGTCCATAGGAGGGAGGGAAGAACCACAAATTTGCATGCAGTCGGAAGAGAAGAAGGTTCCTCTAACCCCCAAGGCCCTAGTGATATGTTTTACTAGGAAAGGGACCGGCTCCACACCCATATACCCCCACACAGCGCCCAAGCCAACGCCATTTGCATATCAAAGTAATAAGGCCGTTCTGTGGAAGTATACCCCTCCCGCGTTCAGCGAAAGAGTTGCAACCGAAGTTGACTCCCTGTCAGCTAAGGTGACCAACATCATCGGCCTCAGTGGCGTAACCCGCAGTGGTCAAGTGTTCGCTTCCCCTCACCCGGCGGAGTTTCCCTCCAAGGGGAAAGCGCCCATGGTCCAAGAGCCCACAGACGTAGCCACCCCCTCGAAAGAAGTAGATCCTCCAGTGGTAAGAGGGGCTGAAAAGAAAGAAGGTCTTCAAGGAAAGACAGTGACTTTGGAAGAGGCCCATGAGTTCCTTCGCCTCATCCAACAAAGCGAGTTTAAGGTAGTCGAGCAACTGAATAAAACTCCAGCAAGGATCCTGTTGCTTGAACTACTCATAAACTCCGAGCCTCATCGTACGCTGTTGATAAAAGTCCTCAATGATGCCCATGTAGCCCACGATATCTCAGTGGAGGGTTTTGAAGGCATCGTTAATCATATAACCACCAACAATTATATCGCGTTCGCAGAAGAAGAGATTCCCATAGAGGGGAGAGGACACAACAAGGCTCTTCATGTGTCGGTAAAGTGTATGGACCATGTTGTCGCAAAGGTGGTTATCGACAATGGATCGAGTTTAAATGTAATGCCGAAGACCACTTTGGAAAAGCTTCCTTTTAGTGCTTCACGTTTAAAACCGAGCTCGATGGTTGTGCGAGCCTTTGATGGTACTTGGCGGGAAGTGATGGGGAAATCGACATTCCCATTCAGATAGGCCCCCACACTTGCAATGTGGTGTTTCAAGTAATGGATATAAATCCCGCCTATAGCTGCCTCTTGGGAAGACCTTGGATTCATGCCTTGGGAGTGGTCCCTTCAACGCTTCACCAGAAATTGAAGTTCGCAGTGGGTGGACTTTTAGTGATAGTGTCGGGTGAAGAGGATATGTTAGTGAGCTGCCCCTCCTCCGCCCCATACGTAGAAGCGGCGGAAGAATCATTGGAAACAACTTTCCAATCCTTCGAGGTGGTGAGCTGCGCCTCTGTGGAACCAAGTCCATTGCTACCTTCTCTCTCCAATGCGGCCATAATGGTGGCGTGTGTTATGCTCAGGAACGGATTTGAGCCCGGAATGGGTCTAGGCAAGGATGGCCTCGAAAATGCCAACGTGGTCGATATCAAGGGAAATCCATACAAATATGGTTTAGAGTATGAACCCGGGATGCCGGGGAGGAGGAATGTGCCGTCAAGACTTCGGGCGGATAGGGTATGGCCCGGCCGTATTAGCCAGTGTTTCACCAGTGCCGGAACGGTGTCCGAGGAGGAGGTGGCCGCAGTAGAAGAGGAGTTCCCTCAAGACCCGCCAAGTTTTGTGCAACCATGCCATCCCGATTCTCAAGTGGGGAACTGGCGCGTGATAAGCCAGTCGGAAGTCTATACCGCTGATTCAATGTAATTAGAGCCTATAGATTTCCTTTCTCTTTTGTTTTGTGAAACCTACCTTATTAAATAAAACAAAGAGATCTTGTTTCATCTGTTCTTGCAATTCCACCTTTTCTCATATCATTTTGCATGTTTTGTCTTGTTTGGTATAGATATGAGGGTCGATTCTTTGAGGATCCTAACAACGAGGGTTTGACAATCGATTTCGATCGAGATATAAGCCAAACGATAAACGAGGAAGAGGAAGAGGACGTCCTTTCACCAGAGTTGGGGAGGTTGGTCGCTCAGGAAGAACGTGAAATGAAGCCTCACCAAGAAGAAACCGAATTGGTAAACTTGGGGACCACGGAGGAAAAGAAAGAAGTAAAGGTAGGAACCGGTATGACCGCGCCTATCCGCCAAGGCTTGATAACCCTTCTTGAAGAGTATCAAGATGTCTTTGCGTGGTCATATCAAGACATGCCCGGTCTGGATTCTGACATTGTGCAGCATAAGTTGCCTTTGAATCCTGGGTCTTCCCCGGTTAAGCAAAAGTTACGAAGAATGAGACCCGAGATGTCTTTAAAAATTAAAGAAGAAGTAAGGAAGCAATTTGATGCAGGGTTCTTAGCTGTAGCTCGGTACCCAGAGTGGGTGGCCAACATTGTCCCAGTCCCGAAAAAGGACGGCAAGGTTCGAATGTGTGTAGACTACCGGGACTTGAACCGAGCCAGTCCTAAAGACAATTTTCCCCTGCCACACATTGATATATTGGTAGATAATACAGTCAAGTTCGCCCTTTTCTCATTTATGGATGGTTTCTCGGGGTATAATCAAATAAAGATGGCACCCGAAGATGTAGAGAAGACCACTTTCGTCACCCTATGGGGGACGTTCTGCTATAAAGTGATGGCCTTCGGGCTGAAAAATGCTGGGGCAACCTATCAGCATGCCATGGTGGCGTTGTTCCATGATATGATGCATAAGGAAATAGAGGTCTACGTAGATGACATGATTGCCAAGTCTCGAACTGAGGACGAATACCTTGTCAATCTGCGTAAGCTGTTTGGAAGGTTACAGAAATACCAACTAAAACTGAACCCAACCAAATGCACCTTCGGGGTAAAGTCGGGGAAGTTGCTAGGATTTATCGTAAGTCAGAAAGGGATAGAGATAGATCCTGAGAAAGTGAAGGCCATCCTTGAAATGCCGGAACCACGCATGGAGAAGCAGGTTCGGGGGTTCTTGGGCAGGTTGAATTATATCGCGAGATTTATCTCGCAACTCACCCCTACCTGTGAGCCCATTTTCAAGCTATTACGTAAGAACCAGGCGGTCCTGTGGAACAGTGACTGCCAAGAGGCCTTCGAGAAGATCAAACAGAGTCTCGCGAACCCCCCGGTGCTCATGCCACCTGTAACAGGAAGACCTCTTTTCCTGTACAAGACCGTGTTGGACGAGTCTATGGGGTGCGTGTTGGGTCAGCACGATGATTCTGGGAAAAAGGAGCAAGCCATCTACTATCTAAGCAAGAAGTTTACCGCATGTGAGATGAATTACTCAATGCTGGAAAGGACGTGTTGTGCTCTAGTATGGGCATCACATCGGCTTAGGCAGTACATGCTCAGCCATACCACGTGGCTTATCTCCAAAATGGATCCCGTGAAATACGCTTTGAGAAACTGGCCCTCACAGGATGAATCGCTAGGTGGCAGGTACTATTATCTGAATTCGATATCGTTTACGTCACCCAAAAGGCGGTAAAGGGAAGTGCCTTAGCGGATTGTTTGGCCCAGCAACCCCTCCAGGATTATCGGCCGATGCACCTCGAGTTCCCAAATGAAGATATCATGGCCCTGTTTGAAGAGAAGCGGACGCACGAGGACATAGACAAGTGGATTCTTTGCTTCGATGGGGCATCTAACACTTTGGGCCACGGAGTAGGGGCAGTCCTTGTATCCTCGGATGATCAGTGTATTCCTTTCACGGCTAGGCTAGGTTTTGATTGTACCAACAATATGGCCGAGTATGAAGCATGCGCCCTCGGGGTTCAGGCGACCATTGATTTTGATGTAAAACTACTCAAGGTGTATGGAGACTCAGCTTTGGTGATACGCCAGTTGAAAGGAGAATGGGAAACTAAGGATCCGAAGTTGATACCCAATCAAACTCACATCTTGAGGTTAGCCAAGTACTTTGACGACATTTCTTTCCACCACATACCTCGGGAAGAGAATCAAATGGCTGATGCATTAGCCACCCTGGCATCCATGTTTCAACTTGCCCCACACGGGGATCTGCCGTACATCGAATTCAAATCTCAGGGCAGGCCGGCATATTGTTATGCAATAGAGGAAGAGCGGGATGGGAAACCGTGGTATTTCAACATCAAACAATATGTCGAGAACAAAGAATACCCACCAGGGATTTCTGACAATGACAAAAGGACGTTGAGGAGATTGGCTACTGGTTTCTTTGTAAGTGGTACCATCCTGTACAAACGGAACCACGACATGACCCTCCTACGATGCGTAGATGCCAAAGAGGTGAACTTCATGATTGAGGAGATCCACGAGGGTTCCTTTGGGACACATGCCAATGGGCATGCTATGGCCAGAAAAATCCTTAGGGCCGGTTATTACTGGCTCACTATGGAAAGCGATTGCTGCGCTCATGTAAGGAAGTGTCATAAATGTCAAGTATACGTGGACAATGTCAATGTTCCGCCACATCCTCTGAATGTTATGTCCGCTCCTTGGCCTTTTTCCATGTGGGGAATAAATGTCATTGGGGCCATCGAACCCAAAGCGTCGAATGGTCACTGCTTCATTCTTGTGGCGATAGATTACTTCACCAAATGGGTCGAAGCGGCTTCTTATACTAATGTCACGAGGAGTGTGGTAGTCAGATTCATCAAGAGGGAGCTGATTTGTCGATATGGACTCCCTAGGAAAATCATTACTAACAATGGCACCAATTTGAACAACAAGATGATGCAGGAAATGTGCGAGGATTTCAAGATCCAGCATCATAACTCCACCCCTTATCGGCCGAAGATGAATAGGGCTGTAGAGGCTGCGAATAAAAATATTAAGAAGATTGTTCAGAAGATGACAGTGTCATACAAAGATTGGCATGAGATGTTGCCTTTCGCCCTGCACGGATATAGAACCTCGGTACGAACTTCTACTGGGGCAACGCCGTATTCTTTGGTTTATGGGATGGAAGCAGTACTCCCATTTGAGGTGGAGGTTCCTTCTCAGAGGATAATAGCGGAATCAGGCCTAGAAGAGTCAGAATGGGCTCAAGCACGCTACGACCAACTTAACCTTATTGAAGGTAAGCGTTTGGCAGCCATGAGCCATGGGCGTCTGTATCAATGAAGGATAAAGAACGCATTCGACAAGAAGGTACGCCCGCGCAAGTTCAACGAGGGGGACCTCGTGCTGAAGAAGATGTCCCACGCTGTTAAGGATAATCGAGGCAAGTGGGCCCCGAATTATGAAGGACCTTTCGTGGTGAAAAGAGCTTTTTCTGGGGGTGCTCTGATACTCACCCACATGGATGGCGAGGAGCTGCCCTCGCCCGTGAACTCCGATGTAGTTAAACGATATTACGCTTGAAGTCTGGGGTAATCGAGAGGACCGTTGCATGTTTTTATTTCTGAGTTTTTCTCGTTCTTCTTGGGTTCCTCTAGGGATTCCCATTCACTGTATTTGTCTCATTTCTTTGAAAAGAAAAGATGGGCGAGGTTTCAGTCCTCCCTTTGGTTTCAAACCTTGTGTTTTAGTTTGTTATAACCTGAGCCCTCTTCGCTCGGTTCATGGGGTGCCCCAAACGTTTATTTAAAATTGAATTTAACTAGCCTTCACTAAGAAAATCATCGCATTAGAAACATTCATACATGCACATGCACATGCATATCTTGTGGTAGCATGGAGTAGAATTGTCTCAGGCCACGGTCAGAAGTCAAGACAAGTCAATGGCAGAAATCAACCAAGGTAAGACGATGGCCGGTCACGATTGGCCGCGTATTGTTTGTCTCCTACTTGCAGGTACTTAGGGATGGAGGCAAATGGAGGATAGGGTCACGGCCGATCGTTGTCCCTTCCCGGCGCTAGACAAGCAGAGAACGTCGCTGCATGGCAGCCCAGTATCCTTTGAATTCACAGTATTTTATTACTATTGTTTGTTTTAAATAAAGTAATCGACGCCTGATTCTAACTTAAGTAGGTTCGAGTAGGCAAATGCTAACCCGTAAGGGGGGGAGGCATGGTTAATGTTTCGCAAAAAAAAAAAGTACAGGTTAGCTCGCCTGGGCGAGCAACCCCTGTACGAAAATATAAAAGGGGTGGAGGGGGAACATTTTCTTCACCCAAAACTCTTCCCCCTCACTTCAAAAACCCCCAAGCTCACGGGAACTACGAGAACAACAGCCCCCAAGCTTCCATTGTCGAGTTTTTGCTTCCCTTTTCACGCTTTAATTCACTCCTCACAAGTAAGTGCAATTTCCCTTGGTTATTTGGCTCTCCATTGATGTGTTTTGGTGCTTTAGTTGCTCATTTTTTACAAAATTCGTGAAGCAATTCGCATCTGAATCCATGCTTGTTTTGTTGAGTTGAGGGTTTGTGTGAGAAGGCATTAGGCCTATGTTGTATTCTGAAGCAATGGGGCATGCCACATTGTCCCCATTCTCTTGCAATTTGTGTCCAAACGTGCGCCCCCCAAGTGCTCGGTGAAATGCCCCAATGATATATGAATATGATTTTGCGAAATTGGGATGGTAGGACTGTTTTATATATGTAGAGACAGCATAGGAGATTCAAAATAGGTGCCCGAATGCAATTTCAAGCTTAGGAACCCAAACTTTTTAGCTTCAATGCAAGAAGACATACTCATGGCTAGGAATCCAAATTTTGGTTTTAGAATTAGAAAAACATGAAAATTAGGACTTGCTTGTGAGAGTTTTTGCTCGAATTTGGGCTGCCCCATGTTTGATACTTTGCACCTAAGTAATATGAAAAACACCTTGCAATAGTATGTATATATAGGTAAATAAAAGGGGCATGAAATTCTTTGCAAAGGGTGAATGAATATTGAGGTTGCTTCCTAAATGAATGTATGATAGCACGAAATTCCCTTTTGAATGCAAGTGTGTGCATAATGTAAATAGCTTGCCAATATGAATAAATGTGAGTGAAACAATAAAAATTTGTATGATATATATTTCAAATATATGTAGGTAGTTTGTAATAGCAAATGTTTAGGATATAAATTAGGTGCGAATTTTGACGCAATGCCTTGAGCGTAAGAATGTATGTTCTTTTCAAATGCATATATGTGTGTGACAATTAGAATGTGTTGGATGGCCTCTATGTTGATATAAATGGTAGGATATTCCACACGTACGCGTGTGCATAAATAGATTACATGAGTTCGTTCTAAAATCAGAGGGATTAGCATGACATTTTTTGCGTTAAGATAAGCATTATCTTGTAAAACTAACTTCCAAATGTTGGCTTTCGCAGGAAATGGCCCCAAGGAAGCTTGCCTCAAAGAGATCCAGGAAGGATAAAGCGGCTAAAGGAACCAGTTCCGCTCCCGAATATGACAGCCGCCGTTTTAGGAGCGCTGAGCACCAGCAGCGCTTCGAGGCCATCAAGGGATGGTCATTTCTCCGGGAGCGACGCGTCCAGCTTAGGGACGACGAGTATACTGACTTCCATGATGAGATAGTTCACCGGTGGTGGGCATCACTGGTTACCCCCATGGCCAAGTTCGACCCAGACATAGTTGTCGAATTTTATGCCAATGCTTGGCCTACAGAGGAGGGCGTGCGAGATATGCGATCCTGGGTGAGGGGTCAATGGATCCCGTTCGATGCGGATGCTCTCAGCCAGCTCCTGGGATACCCTTTAGTGCTGGAGGAGGGCCAGGAATGCGAGTATGGCCAGAGGAGGAATCGGTCCGACGGGTTTGATGAGGAGGCCATCGCCCAGTTGCTATGTATACCGGGGCAGGATTTTGCCCGGACTGCTGCTGGAAGACGGGTGCGGATCATGCGCACAACATGACCACCCTGACTCAGATCTGGATGACTTTGTTGCTCAGCATCATCCAGCCCAGCGATCATAATTCCGACCTCCCCTTGCCGAAGTGTCAGCTGGTGTACACCATCTTGACATGGATGAGCATTCACGTGGCTCAGTTAATCGCTGATGCCATCTATCTATTTGCAGGTATGGCGCCTACCATGCACCCTCTGGACCCGGATAAGTCCAACAGGGCCCTGGGATTTCCTGCTTTGATCACAGGACTCTACCAGTCGTTCGGAGTCCCCGTCGCACCTAGCAAGGTGATTCGGCCGCCCATCACCCGAGCTTTTATTGAGAAGTATTGCACGCAGAGACAGGCCCAGGGGGATGCTCCGCAGGCCGCAGACGCGCCGCCACCTCATCAGGCTAGCCCAACTGGATCATTTGATATGGAGCAGTATTTACGGCATTTGGTTCGCCAGTAGGCGGCCAACCACCGGGCGCATGTACAGACCCATGATTGTCTTTACCATTTGAGCCTCAGCCTGCAGAGCCAGGGTTTTACTTCTTTTCCGTGCCCTACTCTGGATCAGTTCAGGGCAGAGGTCGCATGGCCCGGAGATTGGCCTGAGGCCCTGGCAGGAGAGGCACCAGCAGAGGCACTAGCAGAGGCTCCCGACGAGGCAGATGAGGTCCACGAGGACGAGGAGATGACCGATTTACTTGATTTCTTAGGAGGGAGCGGAGCCACGTGATTGGGAGATCCCTTGATCTGTATTTCTTTGTTGTTTCCATTTTTTCCTGCTACATATCATCTTATTTTTGTTTGACTAAGGGACTAATGTTTGTTTCATGTTGATTGACTTTTGTTTTGTACATACATATCGTTTGAGTTGTTACGTCAATACTTGTTTCGTTGTTGTCAATAGTGTTTGTAGAAATTCTGGAATCGTGTAGAATTTTTTCATTTAGGAACGTCGTCCTAAAAATAAAATGAACCAAAATTATGATAAAAAAGGAGAGAAGTGTAGTGAATAAAATGTCTATGTATATAAAGAAAAAGGAAAATGTGCATAGAAGGGTTTTTATAAAAAATACGTGTAGAGGGATTCTTGTGTGTGTGAACGAGTATATATAAAGAAACTTTTGTATGAACCATAAGTGTGCGTTGGAGAAAAACGAAAAGGATCTTTAAATGTAAATAGGGTTTGACCATGTGACGTGAAGAGAGAGAGTTCCAATGCATATACAGAAAGAGTTTGTTATGTACAAGTGTGTAGATATACAAAGAAAATTTCTTCATAGAGGACCATAGGTGTATAATTTTGTGAATATATAAAAATGAAACAAAAAGGAAAAAGAAAGAAAGACCGCGAAGGTCGACATGTTATAGTTAAGAAGTATAAATCATTCGTAAAGAGCAAACGTATCTTCTGGGAACAAGGGACTGATGCTAAGAGTTTAGTTTCTGGAATAACCGAGATAAGAATGGATGAATTCATTGAACTGACGGGAGAACATAATTTGGAAACATTGGGTCTATTTGTGTAAATTCCCAACCATAGTATCACAATGCCATAAATAGGATGCTTGAGTGCCCACCTGGCTGTAGCCATGACTAATTTTGCACGTTGTTTTCAAATCATCATTGTCACGCGTGCCTTATGGAATAATATGGAAGTTTGACCCGAAATCGACACCTTGACACCCAAATTTGTTTCGCCCCAGATATATAGATTGGGTTCCCACGATAAAAGACCCCATTGAAACACAACCTTAGACCTTTTTGAACCTTGGCCTATAAAAAAGAATCCTCATTCCTTCCCCGAAGCAAAGGACAGCGGAATCTCCTCAAGGGAGAGCGAATAGAATGCTAAAACCCGATTTCCCAAAGAAAGGGATGGGGAAGGAGAAGTGAAAAGAAAGAAAAGGAAGAAATGGAAAGAAAGAAAAAGAAAAAGATGAAAATAAAGAAAAGAACAAAAGAAAGAAAAGGAAGGATTCCCGATCAAAGATCGAAAGGAAGTGAAAATGGAAAAGATCGAAGGAAAACAGAGTAATTCTCGATCAATGAAAGAAAGGGAATGGAAAATCTTCAGACCAGATAAATTCTCGGCAAGATAAGTGACTGTCGGCAAAGGAAAACCCATTTTTGGTGTCTCTTCCTTTCGAATTGCCATTCAAATTCATTCTCGACTGGCGATATCCCACCCCACATGTACAAAGAGGAAAAGACCGAAACACCCAGCGTCCTCTCCAAAAACACTACCCTCGAGAAAATCCTATTGATCCGTGATCGTACGTGTGATCTCTGATTCGATAGGAAATCGTGCGCAAAAAAGTCATGGTGCAGTTATGGTTTGGGAATAGGGTGAAACACTTGCCTGTGTGAGTTTTATACACTATGAGTGATTTATTTTCAGCTTAACCTGATGTTTCCCCTGCATGTTCATTTAAAAGCTAAATGTTGACATCCTGCCCTTCATTCTCGGTTACAAGGAAGATTATCCTTGGCACAAGTATATTGTTTCTCTAAGATATGGTGCTCTCGCGAATGATTTATTTTTCTTTGCAAAAAGCATGTTTGCCTTTTAGGTGGAAAAAACCGGTGGACCGTTTGGTCCTGCCAACAAACTTTTTTCGG
Organism: Glycine max; assembly: GCF_000004515.6. Lineage (NCBI taxonomy): Eukaryota > Viridiplantae > Streptophyta > Magnoliopsida > Fabales > Fabaceae > Glycine > Glycine max. The sequence goes on from NC_038254.2 coordinate 32,139,688, forward strand.
AGCCCCATGAATTTATTGCCTAGCGCTGTTCATGTCTCCTCCACCATCGAGTCTGGAGCCCCGCAAAGTTATTGCGTAGCACTGTTCGCCAATTCTCCATTCTCCACTTGTTTTAGAGCCCCATGAATTTATTGCCTAGCGCTGTTCATTCATCCTCCACCAACGAGTCTGGAGCCCCACGAAGTTATTGCGTAGCGCTGTTCGCCAATTCTCCATTCTCCACTTTTTTCGGAGCCCCATGAATTTATTGCCTAGCGCTGTTCATGTGTTCTCCACCTTGGAGTCTGGAGCCCCGCGAAGTTATTGCGTAGCGCTGTTCGCCAATTCTCCATTCTCCACTTTTTTACGGAGCCCCATGAATTCATTGCCTAGCACTGTTCATGCATCCTCCACCATCGAGTCTGGAGCCTCGCGAAGTTATTGCATAGCGCTGTTCGCCAATTCTCCATTCTCCATCTTATTCGGAGGCCCATGAATTCATTGCCTAGCGTTGTTCATGTGTCCTCCGTTATCAAGCGCGGAGCCTCTGGTGACTGGGAAATATGTTTTTCTGTTATTTTCCGGATCGGTTCCTTCGCCAAACATGTGTATATGTGTATATGTATATTATATTCGTTGTGCATAAAAAAAAGAAGGAGTAGAGACGATAGTCGTCATCACGGAAAGGGCAGGACGGGCGAAATCAGTGTCTTATCTTTGCTTTCCTCTTATCTCCGATGAGAGGTAAGTAAAGAGGAGCAACTGTCATACCCTAATTTCGTCCGGGGATTATTATTAGATGATATACAACCTTTGATTGGCCACTTCGAGATACTTGGCACCCTTTGTTGCACAATATGTGAAGTCCCGAGACGTGCCGAAAATAAAAAGGAAGCAGGCTTACGCAATCCGTGAAAATTCCGTAATGTGACGGAAATCGAAAGGAGGTGTTTTTCGCAATCTGTGAGTTTTCGTAACTTCTTCGAAAGCTAAAAAAGAGTAAATACATAATCCGTAAGGATTCGTAACCTTGCGGAAGGAAAATAAGTATCGTTACGAAATTCATAAAGTTTCGTAACGTTACGGAAAAAGAATTACCAAAAAAGGTAAAGGGAGTGCATTTAGTAAAAAGGGGGGTACAGCAAATAGCAATCAGGCCCACTTGGGCCTTCCAGATTCTTCCTCCAGAAGGCTGTTGCTTCTGGAGGAAGCAACCTTGCTCGCCTGGGTGAGCTGGGTGGCAAGCTTCTCCCCTATTTTGCTATAAATAGGGGGAGGAGTGAAGAGGGAAGGGGTTTAGCCTTCTTTGCACTTCTTATTCTCTCGAAATTGCTGAGGAAAATTGTTTCCGTGAAGAAAATCTAAGCCGAGGCGCTTCCGTAACGTTTCCGTGAGTAATTACGCGAAGATTTTCAACCGTTCTTCAACATTCATCGTTCGTTCTTCGTTTTCTTTAGTCTTCAACTGGTAAGTACCCCAAACCGAGCTTTTCAATTCATTCTATGTACCCGTGGTGGTCCACATTTTGTTTCATGTATTTTTATTCTCGTTTTCATTCGCTTTCTATACCTCCTTTTGACGTGCTTCAGTCATTTATTTAAGTCATTTCTCGCCTAATCAAAACATAAAATAAATTTCCACCGATCATTTGAATTGTATCATCCGTTAATTTCGGTTAAAATGAATTCCGACCGTTCGGTCGTTCCGTAACCACGTTGGAAATCAAAAAAGAGGTAAAATAATAATATAATAATAAAAAATATCTTTTAGTAAAATGAAGCGAAAAAATCAATCAGACGTTTTCTCTTTGGGATTTCTCATTCTTAATTGGATTGACTAATAACTAAAGTGAAACTAAGGCTAAAACCAACTCGCCTAGTCAAGCTCGTCCACAAAAAGGTCACTAAAAAGAGTTTGAAAGTTTATCATTTCAGTTTTTCCTTACCACGTAAATGGATCATTTTTAAGGTCCAACGCCTTAAAATGATCACCTTTCAAGTCAAAAGAATCGCTTGATTCACTCTTAAGAAAGAACTACGTAGTTCTGATTTCCTCTTCGACGGAGGGTACGTAGGAGCAAAAGCCCCGCTTTTGTCGACCTCAAAAAATAAAAAGAAATAAAAGTTAAGGTAATACAATTTCCACAATTCTAAAAAATAGGCTGTTGTCCTTCGAGACAAACGTAAGAGGTGCTAATACCTCCCTCAAACGTAAATACAACTCCCGAACTTAGAATTTTCATTTTGACCGGTTTCCTTTGGTTTTTCTGACGTTTTCTACAAATAAACGTTGGTGGCGACTCCGCGCATCTTTCCTCCTTTGGAAAGTGCACCCGTGAGCCTCGCCTCGCACGCCCGCAAAAGGGCACATTGCAACATCTATTTGCCTAACATGTTCTTCAAGGGAAGGTTGCGGAGGAGCCTCAACTGTTTGCTATTTCTGGGGCTGTTGCTGTTGTTGTTGCTGAATTGGTGGAGGAATGTATGGTCTTCTTGGGCTAGCAGCATTTTGAAAATAGGGTTGTTGTTGCTGCTGTTGTGAAGGATTCGACCATCTAAGGTTGGGATGATTCCTCCACCCGGGATTGTACCTATTGCTGGAGTAATTGTTCTATTGTGGCTGATTTTGCTGCTGAGGTTGAGGAGGTCTGTTGTAGATGTTTGCAGCATAAGCTTCAGACTGTTCCATTGCTTCAGATTGTTGCACAAAAGGGCAAAGGTCTGTGTGGTGGTCGGTAGAGGAGCATAAACCACAGAGTCTGGCGACAGGTGCAGATTTTTTATTCATGGCCAGTTGGGTTACCAGGTTAAGTAAGGCATCTAGTTTACCTTCAAGCTTCTTAGTCTTGGCTGATGAAGATGAATTCGTGGCTACTTCATGTACTCCTCTAATGACAATAGCATCACTTCTGGCACTAAATTGCTAGGAGTTTGAAGCCATCTTCTCAATTAAATTTCTGGCTTCAGCAGGGGTCATGTCTCCAAGGGCTCCACCACTGGCAGCATCTATCACACTTCTCTCCATGTTACTGAGTCCTTCATAAAAATATTGGAGAAGAAGCTGCTCAAAAATCTGGTGGTGAGGGCAACTGGCACATAGTTTCTTAAATCTCTCCCAGTATTCATATAAGCTCTCTCCACCAAGTTGCCTGATGCCTGAAATGTCTTTTCTGATGGCAGTGGTCCTAGATGCAGGGAAGAATTTCTCCAAGAACACCCTCTTAAGATCATCCCAGCTGAAAATAGACCTGGGAGCAAGGTAGTATAGCCAATCTTTTGCCACTCCCTCCAGAGAATGAGGAAAAGCCTTTAGAAAGATATGATCTTCTTGGACATCAGGGGGCTTCATGGTGAAACAAACAATATGGAACTCCTTAAGATGCTTATAAGGATCTTCACTTGCAAGACCATGAAACTTGGGCAGCAAATGTATTAGTCCAATCTTGAGAACATATGGAACACCCTCATCAGGATATTGAATGCACAAGCTTTCATAAGTGAAATCAGGTGCAGCTATCTCCCTAAGAGTCCTCTCACGAGGTGGAGGTTGAGCCATGTTCTCAGTATAAAAATTAGTAGTGGAATGCTCAAAATCAGAATATTCAGAATCACTAGCAACCGAATACTCAGAATGCTCAAAATGCACAGAATGATCAGGATGCACACTATGCCTAACTAATCTATGAAAGGTTCTATCTATTTCAGGATCAAAGGGTTATAAATCGCCTGGATTGCCCCTAGTCATGCATTATATGCAGCAAATAATGTGTTTCTCAACAAGCACCTAACAAGGGGGTAAAACTACAACTATACTCAAATGATATCAAAATGAGCTGAGATTTTGTGAGGAACACCCTAAAATCATGAAAAGATGGCACAAAAATTTTCAGACAAAAATTCAAAGTCTAACTATGAAAACTACCTAAGCAAAGTTTAGAAAAATACGACAATAATACTTAAAAAATAAAATAAAAACTTAGTAAACGGCTGATTTTTGGAGTTTGGGAGTCCCCAAAAAGCTTTAGCAGGTTTCCACAATACAGGAAATTTTTTTCTACCATAATTGCATATATAATAATAGTTATTCTGATACCTGGAGCAAAAGTTATGGCTACACAAGTTCTCAATTTTTTTTTTGAATCTCTCAAATCCAACCACACCAAGTGTTCCTGGTATTTTTCACACAAAATAGGAATCAAAAGAACCTACCACACAAAAATTCAGCCAAAAATAACAACCCTAACCATCAAAACAAAAATCGTGAATTAAATTGTAAACAATCGTCGCTAATTCAGTCGCTAATGTAATGTTGCAAGAACAGTAACACAGAATCAGTCTCTAATTTCGTCGATAAGCACTATTCACAGCAAAACATAAAATTGAAATAGGGGAAACATTGAACAAGGGGTACTACTAAATTGTAAAACAGGACATCAAATAAAACAGAACAACACACTAACACAACATACTAATACCACACTAACACGACACAAACACACTAAACAAAGGAAGTAAATGTAAAACAACTAAACATAAAACATGAATCACTAGCGATTATGAACCTTTGGACCACTGCTCCCCAGCAACGGCGCCAAATTTGATCGAGGCCATACCTGAATCAAATAAACATTAAAATTCAGTAACTAGGAAGTGATCCTAGGTCGTTTCTCAACGAGCAATGATACACCAAATGTTCATAACAGATAGTAGGAAAATAGTAACGAATGGGGGGGGGGGGGTTGTTTGCTTTTGTAAATTAAACAGCGAATAGATGTGAATTAGAAAATATCAGAATTAAAACATGTTGCTTCCCCTTGATTCACAAGCAAGTCTCTTATCCTAGGTTACGAGAGTTTATCCTTATTCAGTTCAACCACTTAATCCAACCCTAAATTAAATTACTAAGCAAAATTTAACATAAGGCATTCATTATGTGATTAAGCAACACATACACCAATTACTCATAAATGATCATTAAGTATGAACGTAAATTAAGCATAGAGACAATTAATCAAGCACTAAGCATGCATGAATTAATAGCAACAAATTTAGAGTAATTAGTGAAGAGAAAAAACTAAACAAAATTTAACAGTAATAATAGAACCTCAAAGAGAACTGTGCTTGATCCTCAAGAGAAAACAATGCTGGGGACATAGCCTTCCATTAATCAATAGAGTACGAAATTGTAGATTGAAGAACAAAATTTTATTGCTAAAACGGTGTCATACCCTAATTTCGTCCGGGGACCTTTGCTTGATGACATGCGACTTTTCTTTGGTCCTTGTGAGGTGCTTGGCACCCATCATTATGCAATTTGTGAAATTCCGGGACATGCCAAAAAAGAAAAGAAAATATTGATGCACAATCCGTAAGGTTCCGTGACACACCGGAAATCAAATGGAAGCATCGTTGCGTAGTTAGTGAGGTTCCGTAACATTCCGTAAGTCAAAAAGGGGATGATTATGTAATCCGCAAGGTTCCGTAACATTACGGAAAGAAAACAAGTATCGTTACGAAATTCGTAAGTTTCCGTAACTTTACGAAAAAAGAATCACAAAAAAAGCCAAAGGGGGGTGTATTTAGTAAAATTGGGGGGTGCAAACAGTAATTTTCGAATCTGGGCCCTTCTAGAGGTTTCTGGGCAGTTTCTTGCTTAAAGTTGAAGTAACCTAGCTCGCCTGGGCGAGCTGAGCTCGCCTGGGCGAGCTAGATGGCCACCACACCCCCCGTTTTGTTGAAAAATGGGATTCCGGGGCTTCCGGGACACCCGTAATGCTTCCGTAAAATTCCCATAACTCTAAATAAGCATAATTAACTTAATACGGGTGAGACGGAAGAGAAAAAAAGAAGAAAATCAAGTCCTATATGCTTCCGTAAGGCTTCCGTAACTTTTCCGTAAATTATGAAAGAAGGGGGGTGAACTTATCAAAATTGGGGGGGTGCAAATAGCAATTTCGAAATTTTGAATTGGGCCTTCCAGAACGTTTTTTGGAGCTGGGTTGCTTCTGGGCGAGCTAACGTCGCCTGGGCGAGCTGGGCGGCAACCTCCTCCCCCTTTTTCCTATAAAAAGGCTGAAGGGGGCTGTTCTAAGGACCCCTCAGCCCCCTGGCTATGTATTTCAGCTGTTTTGGGTGAAAAAAATTGTTTCCGTGAAGAAAATCCAAGCCGAGGTGCTTCCGTAACGCTTCTGAGATGTTTCCGTAAGCAAATCCGTGAAGGTTTTCGTCCGTTCTTCATCCGTTCTTCATTCTTCAACGGGTAAGTTTTCGAATCCGAGACTTTCAATTCATTTCTTGTTTTTTTAAGCTTTCATCTTTATTTTCGATTTCTTTTCTTCCGTCTTTAACGCGCTTTTACCGTTTATTTAAGCCGTTTTCTCATCTAATAAAATGATAAAATGAATTTGAACCGATCATTTGTGTTGTAATCTCATTTAATCACTTTTAAAATGAAATCTAACCGATCGTTCACGCTATAACCTCGGTTAAACCAAAAAAAGTAAAATAATAATAAAATAATCAAAATATCTTGAAAAATAATAATAAAATAATCAAAATATCTTTGAATAAAATAAATTAAAAAAATCAATCGGACGTTTTTCTTTGGAAGTTTCCTTGAATGAATTGATTAATAACCAAAGTGAAACTAAGACTAAAATAGACTCACAAATCAAGTTTTGTCCGAAAATCACTAAAAACTGTTTTAAGGTCCAACGCCTTAAACGGCCCTCTTTGCTTTTATCGGTTAACATGGACCGTTCAAAAGCATAAAATCAACATGTAACTTTACCGCTTTTGCAAGAACTACGTAGGTCTGATTTCCTCCTCGCAATTGAGGATACGTAGGAGCAAAAGCCCCGCTTTTGTCAACCACCCCAAGAGATCGTTAATGGTCCAATGCCTTAACGTTTCTCTCCTTTCAAAAATAAGAGATCGTTAATGGTCCAACGCCTTAACGTTTCTCTCCTTTCAAAATCAAAAGACCGTTTAATGGTCCAACACCTTAAATGACCTTTTGTTCAATAAAAACATATTTTGCAAAAAAGACAAAAACAACTTAACCAAACACTTTGTTCCGAAAGAACTACGTAGGTCTGATTTCCTCATCGCAAATTGAGGAATACGTAGGAGCAAAGGGAAACACCCTTGTCGACCACAAAAAGAGAAAAATATAAAAAGGATATAAGGACATAAAAGGGAACATAAAAATCAAAGTCATGTTTGCACATTCGATTAAAGGCTGCCGTCCCTTGGGACGGACGTGTGGGGTGCTAATACCTTCCCCGTGCGTAAATACAACTCCCGAACCTTTCAACTTAAAAGTTCGTAGATCGCGCCTTTTCCGGTTTTTCCGACGTTTTCCTCAAATAAACGTTGGTGGCGACTCCGCGCGTATTCCTTTCGTGGAACACGCATCCCGCGAGTCTCGCGTCGCCCTGCCGCCGAAGGGTAGGTTGCGACAGTTGGCGACTCCACTGGGGAACTATTTTTAGAGAGTTAGGCCATTTAATCTTGTGCAAATTTTGCCATGACTTACTCCTTTGTTGGCTTCCCCTTATTATGTTCTTGTATATATAACTCTTTGATGCTTTTAGTGCATTTTTTTTTTGTATGCATGAGGTAAATATTTATTCATTTGATGCACACAAACACTAACACTATTTGCACACACGGTGAGTTGAAAAAGGGCCCTATACCCGGGTTCGTGGGAACATAAGGAGTGGAGGTGAATCCGTGATCATGCTAGGTCTCCGACTTGCTTGATTACAAGTGAACCCTCATCTAGAGTTTTTCTCTTTGAAAACATATTGTTGCTAGTAGTCCCTACTGCTGCAGTATGTTCTTCGAAGGGGATGATACCTCTAGAAACCATCAAGAGAGATATGACTACCTTGGGGGTTATCACTAAAAGCCTAGTTAGCTCTCTCCCTTATAGGTCCCTTAAATAGGGGCACAGAGCAAACACGCTGCGTGCCATTTTTCACACTGCCATGCATAAGTATCATATACCCTTTTGCTTATATTTGTTTGTGAATATTGTCGTACTATGTACATCCCCGTGTTGTGCCTTTCGCATATGCATCATGCGTGGGTTTCGTCTTTGATCCCCTCACTTTAGCAAACCGACGGAGGGTCCGTATCGCCTTCTTAAAAAACATATGTTGGGTGCCATGCTGCCCAAACATTGTATCCAAGAAGGAAACAATTTCTCGGGCTCCCGTATTCGTAAATTGCATCTGTGTCATATGCATTTCTTCATGCATTCATCCATTCCACCCATGATAGATGTCGGAGTTTTGATTCGCACTGGATTTTATTTCACTTTAGTAAAACATGGGATCGAGTCAAAAGCCTTCGCTTAAAAAGAGGTTCTATCAAGTCAAAATCAAGAGCTTAGAGGTCACTAGTTTACGAGAGTTGGGGCAATTAATGGGTCAACTTCAACAACAAGCCTTCCGCAAAGCCTATGGTAAGCATTTGGGACCTAGCTAGGGTAGAAGTCTCCATGGAACCAATTGCATCCCTTTCCCAGTATTATGACCAGCCCCTAAGGTGCTTCACATTCGAGGACTTCCAGCTAGTGCCGACTGTGAAAGAGTTTGAAGAAATCCTGGGATGCCCACTGGGAGGAAGGAAGCCATATCTTTTCTCTGGGTTCTATCCCTCCACGACAAGAGTTGCCAAGGTAGTGAAAATCTCAACACAAGAGTTGGACCGTGTAAAGCAAAACAAAAATGGAGTAGTCGGAGTACCAAGAAAGTGTTTGGAGGAAAGGGCAAAGGCCTTGGCAAAATCAAGGCGAATGGGCTTCTTTTATTGACATCTTGGCGCTTTTGATCTTTGGAGGTGTCCTCTTTCCAAATATGTAAGGGTTAGTGGACCTAGCAGCGATTGACGCTTTCCTCGCCTTTCATCATGGCAAGGAAAGCCCGGTCGTCGCCATTTTGGCCATGCATGACACGTTCGACCAGAGATGTGAAAAGAGCGGCGCAAGAATTGTTTGTTGTACACTGGCTCTCTATGTGTGGCTGGTTTCGCACCTTTTTCTCCAAGAAAGTAGGCCCGTCTATCCGCTACAAGGTCACCGCTCGTGCGTCGAAAAAGGGAAAGGGTAATTGATTCATTGCACCAAGAGGCAACAATGAGGATGGGCCGATTCGCTCTTACTTTGAACAGGAGTCAAGAACTTCCCCGATTGCTAGCCAAGGCCAAAGCAATGGCGGACACCTACTCCGCCCCCAAGGAGATCCACGGACTTCTCAGCTATTGTCAGCATATGATAGACTTAATGGACCATATGATTAGAAACCGCTAGGAAGTTTGTATTGTCGCTCAGATCTTGACTAGTTATAACTTTTTGAAAAAAATGAGTTTATCCCACGTTTTTACTCCAAAAATCAGTGCGAATCAAGTCACTCCCACATTTTATCTCTAGCATGCATTGTATGTTGGTCTTGTCCTTTGTCACGGGAAGCCGGAAGGTCCATATCACCTTCTTAATTGTACACATGGGGCATTGCGCCTCCAAATGCGCAAGTAAGAAGAGATAATTTTCCGGGCTCTCGTGTCCGTAAAATGCGTTCATATCATGCATCACATAAGCATCTCTTCATAACATCATAATGAACATATCGTTCCTGCATTTGTCCGTTATCATATTCCAGCCTCACGTTTTGCATGAGTCATGGCATCATCATGCATATGCGTTCAACAAACTTTTTGATCTGCAAAATTGCATACCATTTGTTTTCATGTTTGCTCATCCTTGCGTTTTCCTCTACAAAACAAAAACAAAAAAAGGGAAGCGTGAAACTTCACACTACCTTCTTAGTTGCATGTGTTAGGCACCATGAGCCAACCATGTTGGGATCATAAACCCATTTCTAAAAAAAAAAAAAAAAAACACACACACAACAACAAAACAAAATAATTGAACATGGTACCTAATGCATGGTTAACTAGGAAATGGTGTTTCTTCGGGCATCTCAATTTCATAATTACATTTTCCGTGCATAAGCTTAAAGTATGCCCGAGTCATTCATCCCTATGAGATGTTGTTGAAGTATTGGCGACCAGAATTGCCATTCCTTGGATTATAGGGTTGAACCAAGCTCATGCTTTTACAAAAAGGTTCATCAAGTCAAGTTGAAATATGGAAGTAACCGTCCTGCAAAATTGGGGCAAAAGATGAATTGAGTCACATCACTGCTTCGTCTACTGCCAAACATATTTAGGATTGTTGATGTCCTTATTACTTCCAGTTTCACCTTGACAAAGATGTCATGGACCATGTTGAAAATCTAAATTGATTCAACCCCATATCCTGCGTAAAAATTCGCAATACTTCGACTGTACATCATTCGCATGCATCCATGCTTTTCATTGGTTGCATTGCTCATTGCATTCTTTCCTTGAAAAATAAAATAAAATAAAATAAAATGAACTTATCAAAAAGAAAAGGACACGCTTTACGGCGCCCTTACCGAACTCGTGCTAGAGCTAGAGTAATGGGTGAAGCAAAGGAGGTGCAAGAGAAGATGAAGGCCGAAAATGGAGGCCATAAAAGAGCAAATGGCCACAATGATGAAGGCCATGATGAGCATGAAGAAGATAATGGAAGCCAATGCGGTTATAGTTGCCGCTATTAGCGCTGTCGCTAAGGTGAACCCGATGCTCCCATCTGGCCTCAAGCAAATGAATCATCCAACCTCAAATATGGTAGGCAAAGATTTGGGAAGTACGGATGACCCCATGATGTGCAAATTCAAAACGAGTACGCCTTCCCATCATATGGCTTGCCTCCCAACTATACACCACCCAATGTGGCATACACTCTCAATGAAAATCTCAATAACTCCACTCCGATACTCATTGAGAACCAATAACCTCATCAGGCACATATCTCTCAAACCATGGGGGAGACACATGAAATTCCCCACCACAATCTAGCTGACTTCGAGCCTTGGCTCGGATATGCCACTGAAGGGCAAGCAGTTGGTGGTATACCCTTTGAAAACACTTTGGAGGGCCCTCAGTTTCGCCCACAACCACAACCATTGCATTTTGCGGTGGGAAGAGCCCCTCCTGCTATGGCCGAAAAGGGAAAGGCGGATCATCTAAAGGAAAGGCTCAGGGCCATTGAAGGAGGTGAAGATTATGCCTTTGCTAACCTAGAAAAGTTGTTCCTAATACCCAAACATGGTCATTCCCAAGTTCAAGGTGCTGGACTTTGACAAGTACAAGGGGACTACTTGTCTCAAGAACCATCTAAAGATGTATTGTCAGAAGATGGGGGAATACGCAAAAGATGAGGAATTGCTGATACATTCCTTCCAAGAAAGTCTTACTGGGGTAGTTGTTACCTGGTACACTAACTTGGAACCTTCCCGAGTCCATTCTTGGAAGGACCTAATGGTTGCCTTTGTTAGGCAGTATCGGTACAATTTTGATATGGTTCCGGATAGGATGCAACTACAGAACATGTGCAAAAAGGGGGACGGATCATTCAAAGAACACGCCCAAAAGGTGGAGGGATCTGGCGGCCCAGGTGGTACCCCCAATAATGGAAAGGGAGACGATAATCGTGATGGTAGACACATTATCGGTACTCTACTATGAAAAGATGGTGGGCTGCGCACCCTCAAAGCTTTGCAGATTTGGTCTTCGCCAGTGAAAGGATCAATGTGGGTCCAAAAAGAGGCAAATTTGATCATCCTACTAGGACGACTGAGAAAACTGGGGCAAATAAAGAGGGTGAGGATGAGGGAGAAACCCATGCTGTAACTGCCATTCCTGTGCGGCCAAGTTTCCCACCAACCCAACAATATCTTTACTCAGCCAATAACAAACTTCCTCCTTACCCACCGCCCAGTTATCCACAAAGGCCATCCCTAAATCAACCACAAAGTCTGTCTACCGCACTTCCAATGACGAACACCACCTTTAGCACAAACCAAAAACACCAACCAAGAAGTGAATTTTGCAGCGAGAAAGCCTGTAGAATTCACCCCAATTCCAGTGTCCTATGCTGACTTGCTCCCATATCTACTTGATAATTCAATGGTAGCCATAACCCCAACCAAGGTTCCTCAACCTCCATTTTTCTGAGGATACGACTCGAACACAACGTGTGCTTATCATGGAGGAGCCCCGGGGCATTCCATTGAGCATTGTATGACCCCGAAGCATAAAGTGTGAAGTCTAATTGATACGGGCTGGCTGAAATTTGAGGAGAATCGCTTGTTGAATCCTAACATTGACAAGCAACACCATACATGGGGAAATTCTGGAAGCTGTTGTTATGACTCATCAGGATTTTCAAGTTTATGCCATAAACCACAGTTACAATGCTAAATGATATGGATAAAATGGACATCCTCTCACGAACACATCTTTGCTTATTCAACTTCCACCGGAATGTGAGTGTAAGCCATTGGTCTGTTTGCTCAAGCAACCTGCGCTCCTGAGTGTTGACTTCCAAGACCGTTCAATCAGAGATTACTCATCTTGCACGTTGGTGGGGGTGTCGTAAAACGACGAGTAAAGTAAAAGTAAAACAAAAAAAAACAAAAAAACAAGAGAGGGCATTTGATTGACTGTGTTTTCAAGTAAAAATATAGACGTTCATGTGACCTCATTTTATCATGCCGGAAAGTTTGTCTTCTTAGAGAAGCGAGTGGTCAAGAATAGGATGTTGGACAAATGGCCTCAGTTATCTTAAGAAAGGGGGGGTTGAATTAAGATGCAAAGACTATTCCCCAATTGAACTATCACTCTTTCTTTTTGGATTAACAATGCACCCTTAACATGAATTACTCAAAAGACAAATCAAAATAAACTTCTTTAAAGCAAAAGATAAATAGCAATAAAAGAAATTTAAAGGAAGAGAGGAATGCAAACTTGATTTATACTGGTTCGACCACTTCCCGCGCCTACGTCCAGTCCTCAAGAAACCCACTTGAGATTTTCCACTCTCTTTGTAAAACTCCTTTTACAAAGTCTGAACCACACAGGGACAACCCTTCCCTTGTGTTCAAGAATCCTCTACAATAAGAGACTCTCAGTCTCTTAATCCCTTTTCAGAAGTAAGAAGAAGAGAAGAAGAAATCTCTCTTAAAAGGGATAGATTGTACAATGAAGACCAATCAAAATTCCTTATTGAATATGCAAGTGGTTGACCAAGGAATCTTTCTGAGAGGATAAGACAGTTCAGTTCAGAAAGACTCTTAATCTTTTGAGAGGATAAACTTTGTGGGCAATGAAAACTCTCTTTAAAACATTTGAATGGCCGTTCATAAAACATTTGAATAGATGTCTCTTGGAAATTATTTTCTGAAAATCCCCTCTGGTAATCAATTACAAGACTTACGTAATCGATTACAGGTTTTAAAAATTTGAATAAAAACATTTTTAACTACTGGTAATCGATTACCAGAGAGCAAATCTCAAATTGAAATGATAGAATTCTTTGGTCAAACCTTTGTTTGTTTCAATTTGGAAACTTCTTCCTAAAGATTCTAAAGAGATCAAACTTGATAATATATCTTGATTTTCATGGATAAAACTTAGAAGCACTTGATCCTTTAGCATCATCAAGACATCAAAACATCTTGCTTCTACATAGGAGTCATTTGACTTAATCCATCAACTGAAAAAAATCCTTCAACTATTTCTCGTCCTTGGAAAATTCTTTTTTGCAAGAATCAACTGCTTCTTTCATTCTTCCTCACTACGAGGTCGTGAAAACAAGACAACAATTGGTATGTCTAAGCCCTACACTGGGGCAACGAAAGGCACCATGCAAAAACTTCAAGCGAACCTAGGGGAAGATTAGAAGTTCTCACCCAATAGGTTCCCTCCTACAAGGTCATGACGAAAGGCAACGATTGATACCTCAAAGCCTTACACTGGGGCAATGAGGGGCACCGTGCATGAGCCTCAAGTGAACATAGGGGCCGATCAAAAGTTCTCACCCATCGATGTTTTTAACAAAAAAAAAGGGGGACAAACCCTAGGATTTCAATGGATTGATCAAACATCAAACGACTCCATTGCCGTCACTCCAAAATGGTCAAGTGACTAAATCAAACAGAACACACACTCTGAGGGAGTTCCCGGAGAGATTTGCAAAAAAGATAGGATGAGGTTGCATGAATTATCACCTCTTTCAAAAGGACAGTCAATCTGTGTTTTCCAAAAAAAATTAAATCAAAATCAAAATCACAAAATAGGGAAAGAATGTCATGAACATTGTACAACTTTCCATTACATTGCATTGTTTCAAATGAAGTCCGCATTTACCAAATTTCACGACAAAGGTTGCATGCATCTGCATCCCTAAAAATCATGTTAACTGCATAGATTTCCTACATCTAATGTCCAAATCTTGTGGATTTGGGATGACCGACCCTCTCGATGAGTCGATCTCTTGCTTTCTCATAAGGGTGGACCTTGGGTACTAGTTACCCTCACCGTTGAGAGGACTACACATCCTCGCCTTGAGAGGACTACGCGTCCTCACCATCAGAGGGCTGCACGCCCTCACCATCAGAGGACTACACGTCCTCGCCTTGAGAGGGCTACACGCCCTCATCTTGGGTACTAGTTACCCTCACCGTTGAGAGGACTACACGTCCTCGCCTTGAGAGGACTACACGTCCTCACCATCAGAGGGCTGCACGCCCTCACCTCTAGAGGACTACATGTCCTCGCCTTGAGAGGGCTACACGTCCTCACCTTGGGTACTAGTTACCCTCACCGTCAGAGGGCTACACGCCCTCACCTTGAAAGGACTACACATCCTCGCTAGCAGAGGGCTGCACGCCCTCACCTCCAGAGGACTACACCTCCTCGCCTTGAGAGGGCTGCACGCCCTCACCTTTAGAGGGCTACGTGTCCTCATTTTCAGTGTGCTCGACATCCACACCTTAAAAGAATTTAAGGTCCTCTGCCCTTAAATGCTTAACCGAGACTTGCACTTCCGGTTAAGGGGCCAGTAGTTTCCTTTTAACGGTTCCTGGGCCACCCCCTGATATTGGAGGAGGGCCAACTGCGCGAGCACAACCAGAGAGGGAGGCTATCACACAGCTACTATGCATACTGGGGCAAGATTTCACCCGTGCCACTGCAAAGAGACGAGTGCGGATCATGCGCACCAACATGACCACTCTTACACAGATATAGATGACATTGCTACTTAGCAACATTCTGCCCAGCGACCGCAATGCCAATCTCACCCTGCAAAAGTATCAGTTGGTCTGTGTCGTCCCGACATGGGTAAGTATGCATATAGTTCAACTGATTTCTGATACCATCTATTGTTTGCAGGGATCGCACCCAAGAGACACCCAGTGGACCCGGAAAAGTCCAACAGGGCCCTGGGGTTTCCAGCTCTGGTTACGGGCCTCTATCAGTCCTACACGGTGCTCGTACCCCCCCGACAAGGTCACATCATCATAGGTAAGTATGCACATCGCTCAACTGATTTCTGATTTCATCTATTGTTTGCAGGGATCGCGCCTGCAAGACACCCAGTGGACCCGAAGAAGTCCAACAGGGTCTTGGAGTTGTCAAGCTCTAATTACGGGTCTCTGTCAGTTCTACGGAGTACCTGTCACCTCCAGCAAGGGCATCAGGCCCCCTACTAATCGAGCTTTCATCAAGAAGTACTGCGTCTCCAGGCAGGCGCAGGGCGAAACACCACAGCAGCCTGGGGATGGTCGGTAGCGGGCAATAGACGCACCGCCACCACCTTTAGAGTTCACCTCTGCTCATCCACAAAAAGGTTTGAGTATTGCCTACGACACATGGCCAACCAATAGGCAACCAAGTCCAAAGCCAAAGGTAAGCAAAGTACTAGGTCAGTGACCGACGAGTCATAAGGCGTCCAGCTAAAGACGTTAAAGAAGCGCTACTAGGAGGCAACCTAGTACCTTTTGAATCTATGCTTGTTATTTGATCACTTTTCATAGTAGGACACACCTAGTTGCTCATGATCCTAGGAATTTAAATAAAACAAGCGCAAGCTCGGAGGTAGTCATACCTCACAAAATATATATATGTATGTTTAGGTAGTGAAAATACCTTAGATATGCATGTATGTAAACAAAAAAATACTTCACAAAATATATATTTGTATGTTTAGGTAGAGAGATACCTTAGATGTGCGTGTATGTAGCAAAAAAATACCTCACAAAACATATATATGTATGTTTAGGTGGCAAGATACCTTGGATATGCATGTATATAGCAAAAATACCTCACAAAAATATGCACATGTTTAGGTAGCAAAATACCTCATGAAAAAAAAAGAAGAAAAAAAAAACAAACAAACAAGAAAAAGAAATAAACAAATGATAATGATAAAAAAAAAAGAAGGAGAAAAAAGAAAAAATAAGTTGTCAAGCTGAAAAAACCAACATGCTTTTGAAAAGAGATGACTTCCAACTTTTCTTTGGAAAAATTCACTGATCATAACTAGTTTTTGAAAAAATGTGTATATACCTGAAGGGTGAATGCTGTGAAGATTTTCCCAGACGCCCAAAATGGACTCGGATGAATGCACAAATTGATAAAAGAACATATTTTGGAAACGTTGGGTTGACTAAAATATAGGAAATGAATCCTGAGCCCTAGCATCACATGACCATAAAAATTTGACACTTGAGTGTCCGCATAGGTGCATGCATAACCAGTTTTGCATAAAATTTCCAAATCATCATTTTTGCATTTGTGTCATGGAAATAATGTGGGCCATCCCTTTTTATCCTTGAACCAAACCAAACCCTGACATGTATCATGTCTAGCCATTCTACAAGCCTTGAGCCAAAATCCTGACTCACCATAAACCTTACCCTCGGAAGCAAAAAAAAAAAAAGAAGGAAAGGAAATTTCCAATCAAAGAGAAAGAAAAAAAGAAGGAAAGGAAATTTCCAATCAAAGAGAAAGAAAAAAAGAGGAAAGGAAATTCCCAATCAAAGAGTGGGAGAAAGAAAAAAGAAAAGAAAGAAAATTCCCAACCAAAGAATGGGAGAAAGTAAAAAAGGAAGGAAAGAAAGTTCCTGATCAAAGAAACTAGAAGAAATGTGCAGAAAGGTCTTTTTGACCAGACAATATCAGAACAATACAGAATTGTCACCAAATGAACAAAAGGAAGGAAAGGAAACCATGACCAAAAGTGGTCTTCTCCCTTTGATTACCAACCAAAATCCTGTGCGTCGGTGACTTGTTCGCCTCGCGTCAAACAAGAACAGAAAAGGAAAAAGCCAAAAAAACTCAAAAGCCAGAAAACCCACCAAAAGAACCCATTTCCAAGGGAAGTCCTATTGATCCATGATCACACGTGTAATCTTTGATTTGATAGGAAATAATTCGCAAAGTCAAGTCGTGACATATCTATGGTTCGGAATTAGGATAAAACACTTACCTGTGCGAGATTGATACACTTTGAGTGGATTTCTTCTATTTTTGTCGAACCCAGTGTTTCCTCTAAATGGTCATTTAGAAACGAAATGCTAACATCCAAAATCTCATTTATGGTTATGGGGGGTTTCATCAGCAGACTCTCCTTCCCCGGTAGACGCATTGTTTTTCACTCAAAAAAGCATATGCTGCTCTAATCAGTTGGAATATTTGTCTCTTTACTAAAGCATGTTTGCATTTTAGTGGAGAAAACACCAAGACTTTTTTAAGTCTCACAAGTTATCTAGAACTACGTAGGTCTGAGTTCCTCATTGGAGGATACGTAGGAGCAAGAGCCTTGCTTTTGTCGGCCGCCCCATAATCTTTGTCATACTGACCCTGAGGTCATGTGACATGCACCCTTGTGTCATCCAGAGGCGGCGGGCCCGATGACACGCGGAGATACCTTACGGTTATCCGCACCCTTGTGTCATCCAGAGGCGGCGGGCCCGATGAAACGCAGAGACAAAATTTGGTCATTCTCGTCCACAAAAAATAGGGTTTGAAAGTTTATCATTTCAGTTTCTTACCAAGTAAAAAGGATCATTTTTAAGGTCCAACGCCTTTGAAATGATCACAAATTCAAGTAAAAAGAATCGCTTGATTCACTCTTAAGAAAGAACTACGTAGGTCTAATTTCCTCTCCGATGGAGGGTACGTAGGAGCAAGAGCCCCGCTTTTGTCGACCTCAAAAAATAAAAAGAAATAAAAGGTAAGATAACACGAATTCACAATTCTAAAAAATAGGCTGTTGTCCTTCTGGACAAACGTAAGAGGTGCTAATACCTTCCTCAAGCGTAAATACAACTCCCGAACTTAGAATTTTCATTTTGACTGGTTTCCTTCGGTTTTCCCGACGTTTTCCACAAATAAACGTTGGTGGCGACTCCATGCATCTTTCCTCCTTTGGAAAGCGCACCCATGAGCCTCGCCTCGCTCGCCCGCAAAAGGGCACGTTGCGACAGTTGGCGACTCCACTGGGGACTTTTTTGTGAGTTAGGCCTATTTTAAGGAATTGTGGAATTTTGAAACTTTGTGTGTGCATTTGTTGAACTGTTTAAAATGTAATAACTGCTGTCTTTTCACATTTTAACACTGCATTTTAAGCACCCACGGGTTTGAGTAAAAAAAAGGGCCCTATACCCGGGTTCATGGGAATCTAAGGAGTGGAGGTGAATCTATCATCATCCTAGGTCTCCGATTTGCTTGATAATAGTGAAACCCCGTCTAGAGCTTTCTTTCTTTATAATATGTTGTCGTTGGTATTCCATACCGCCACAATATTATTATCTTGAGTGATGATACCTCTAGAAAACGGCCGTGTGAGTTATGAATCATTGGGAGTAGTTATTAGAGACCCTAGATACTATCCTGTAGGTCCCTAAAATAGGGGCACGGAGCAAACACCCTGCGTGCCATTTTAAACACTGTCATGCATATAACCTAAAGGTCATGTACGCCTTTGTTGTATGATTATTTGAGGATATTGCCATGCTGTGTAAATCCCCCTGTTGCGCTTTTGCGCATCTGCATCATGCCGTCACACATGCGTTGTATGTGGGTCTCATCTTTTGTCGTGGGAAGTCGGAAGATCCATATCGTCTTCTTAACTGCACACATGGGGCACTGCACCCCCAAGTGTGCAAGTAAGAGGAGATAACTTTCCGGGCTCTCGTGTCTGTAAAATGCATTCATATCATGCCTCGCATAAGCATCTCTTCATGGCATCATAATGAACATATCGTTCCTGCATTTGTCCGTTATCATATTCCAGCCTCACATTTTGCATGAGTCATTGCATCATCATGCATATGCGTTCACTGTCTTTTTGATCTACAAATTGCATACCTTTTTGTTCTACATGTTTGCTCATACATGATCCTTGTGCCTTCCTCTACAAAACAAAAACAAAAAAAAAGGGAAGCATGAAAATTCATGATGCATTCTTAGTTGCATGTGTTAGGTACCATGAGCCAACCATGTTGGGATCATAAACCCATTTCTAAAATTAAAAAAAAAAAAAACACAAACAACAAAAAAAAATGATTGAGCATGGTACCTAATGTGTGGTTAATTAAGAAAGGATGTCTCTTCGGGCATCTCAATCTCATAATTACATTTTCCATACATAGCATGCGTATTCCCGAATCTTTCATCCCTATGAAATGTTGTTGAAGTATTGGCGATCAAAATTGCCATTCCCTGGGTTATGGGGTTGAACCAATCTCGTGCTTTTACAAAAAGATTCATCGAGTCAAGTTGAAGTATGGAAGTAACCATCTTGCAAAAGTTGGGGCAAAAGATGGATTGTGTTACATCATTGCTTCGTCTACTGCCAAACACATTTAGGACTGTTAATGTCCTTGTTACTTCCAGTTTCACCTTGACGAAGATGTCATGGACCATGTTGAAAATCTAAATTGATTCAACCCCATATCCTGCGTAAAGATTCGCAATACTTCAACTGTGCATCATTCGCATACATCCATGTTGTTCATTGCATTCTTTCCTTGAAAAAAAAAATTTAATCATTGTTATAAAAAAGGAAAAGAACACGCTTTACGGTGCCCTTACCAAACCCGTGCTAGAAGTAGAGTAATGGGTGTAGTAGAGGAGGTGCAAGAGCAGATGAAGGCCCAACATGGAGGCCATAAAAGAGCAAATGGCCACAATGATGGAGGCCATGATGAGCGTGAAGAAGATAATGGAAGCCAATGCGGTTGCAACTGCCGCTACCAGCACTGTTGCTAAGGTGAACCCGATGCCCCCATCAGGCCTCAACCAAATGAATCATCCAACCTCAGCTATGGTAGGCAAAGATTTGGGAAGTACGGGTGGCCCCCATTATGTGCAAAGTCAAAACAAGCACGCCTTCCCGCCACATGGCTTTCCTCCCAACTGTACACCACCCAATGTAGCGTACACTCCCGGTGAGAATGTCAATAACTCCACTCCCATACTCATTGAGAGCCGACAACCCGGACTGATCATGCACATGTCTCTCAACCCATGGGTGAGACACATGAAATGCCCCACCACAATCTAGCCGACTTCGAGCCTTGCCTCGGATATGCCACTGAAGGGCAGGAAATTAGTGGTATACCCCTACAAAACCCTTTGGAGGGCCCTCAGTATCACCCCCAGCTACACCTCTTGCATTCCACAACAAGTAAAAACCCTCATGCTATGGCAGAAATGGGAAAGTTGGATCATCTAGAGAAAAGGCTCAGGGCCATTAAAGGAGGTGAAGATTATGCCTTTGCTAACCTAGAAGTGTTGTTCCTAGTACCCAATATCATCACCCCTCCCAAGTTCAAGGTGTTGGACTTTGACAAGTACAAGGGGACTACTTGCCCCGAGAACCATCTAAAGATGTATTGTCGAAAGATGGGGGCATACGCAAAAGATGAGAAATTGCTGATACATTCCTTCCAAGGAAGTCTTACTGGGGGTAGCTGTTACCTGGTACACTAACTTGGAACCTTCCTGAGCCCATGCTTGGAAGGACCTAATGGTTGCCTTCGTTAGGCAGTGTCAGTATAATGGCTTTGGATAAGATGCAATTACTGAACATATGCAAAAAGGGGGCACGGATCTTTCAAAGAATACGCCCAAAGGTGGAGGGATCTGGCAGCCCAAGTGGCACCCCCAATGATGGAAAGGGAGATCATAATCATAATGGTAGACACATTACCAGTATTCTACTATGAAAATGGTGGGTTACACACCTTCCAGCTTTGCGGATATGGTCTTCGCCGGCAAAAGGATCGAAGTGGGTCTGAAAAGAGGCAAATTTGATCATCCTGCTTTGATAAAAACTGGGGCAAATGAAAAGGATGAGAATGAGGGAGAAACCCATGCTGTGGCTGCCATTCCTATATGGCCAAGTTTCCCACCAACCCAACAATGTCATTACTCAACCAATAACAACCCATCTCCTTACCCACCACCCAGTTATCCATAAAGGCCATCCCTAAATCAAACCACAAAACCCACCTACCAATGCTAAACACCACCTTTAGCACAAACCAAAACACCCGCCAAGAAATGAGTTTTGCAGCGAAAAAAAACCTGTAGGATTCACCCAAATTCCGGTGTCCTATGCTGACTTGCTCCCATATCCACTCGATAATGCAATGGTAGCCATAACCCCTACTAGGTTTCCTCAATCTCCATTTTTTCGAGGATACGACTCGAACGCAACGTGTGCTTGTCATGGAGAAGCCCCGGGGCATTCCATTGAGCATTGTAGGGCCCTGAAGCGTAAGGTGCAAGGCCTAATTGATGCAAGCTGGCTGAAATTTGAGGAGAATCGCTTGTTGAATCCAAACATTGACGAGCAACACCACACATGGGGCAATTTTGAAAGCTGTTGTTAGATGTCTCTAATGACTCATCAGGATTTTCAAGTTTATGCCATTATTGTAAACCACAATTACAATGCTAAATAAAATGGATAAATTTGACATCCTTGTCTCTCTCATCCCCTCATAATTACATCTTTGCTTCCCCTGGAATGTGAGTGCAAGCTATTGGTCTGTTTGCTCAAGCGACCTACGCTCCTGAGTGTTGACTTCCAAGACCGTTCAACCGGAGATTACTCGTCTTGCACGTTGGTGGGGGTGCCGTAAAACAATGAGTAAAGTTCAAAACAAATAAGTTCCAAAATAAAAAAAAGGGGTTCAAAAAGAAAAAGAAAAAAAAAAGAGCATTCCGGAAAGTTTGTCTTTTTAGAGAGAAGTGAGTTATCAAGAATAGGATGTTGGACAAAAGGCCTCAGTTATCTTAAGAAGGGGGGGGGGTTGATTAAGATACGAAGACTATTCCCCAATTAAACTTTCACTCACTCTTTTCGGATTAATAGCAAAAGATAAATAGCAATAAATAAAAGAAGTTTAAGGGAAGAGAGGAATGCAAACTTGATTTATACTGGTTCGGCCACTTCCCGTGCCTACGTCCAGTCCTCAAGCAACCCACTTGAGATTTTCCACTCTCTTTGTAAAACTCCTTTTACAAAGTCTGAACCACACAGGAACAACCCTTCCCTTGTGTTCAGGAATCCTCTACAACAAGAGACCCACGGTCTCTTAATCCCTTTTCAGAAATAAGAAGAAGAGAAGAAGAGATCTCTCTTAAAAGAGATAGATTGTACAATGAAGATCAATCAAAATTCCTTATTGAATATGCAAGTGGTTGACCAAGGAATCTTTTTGAGAAGATAAGACAGTTCAGTTCAAAAAAACTCTTAATCTTTTGAAAGGATAAAACTTTTTGGGCAATGAAAACTCCCTTTAAATTCGTGTTTCCAAGTCACATATAAATAGACCTTTGATGGCCATTCATAAACCATTTGAATAGATGTGACTCTTGGGAATTATATTCTGAAAATCCCCTCTGGTAATCAATTACAAGACTTGTGTAATCGATTACAGGTTTTAAAAATTTGAATTAAAACTTTTTCAACTGCTGGTAATCGATTACCAGAGAGCAAATCTCAATTTGAAATGATAGAATTCTTTGGTCAAACCTTTTGTTTGTTTTCAATTTGGAAACTTCTTCCTAAAGATTCTAGAGATCAACTTGATCATATATCTTGATTTTCTTGGATTCTTGTCTTGAATAAAACTTAGAAGCACTTGATCCTTTAGCATCATCAAAACATCTTGCTTCTACATAGGAGTCATTTGACTTAATCCATCAACTGAAAAATCCTTTAACTATTTCTCGTCCTTGGAA
This sequence comes from Glycine max, assembly GCF_000004515.6. Classification (NCBI taxonomy): domain Eukaryota; kingdom Viridiplantae; phylum Streptophyta; class Magnoliopsida; order Fabales; family Fabaceae; genus Glycine; species Glycine max. Next base: position 32,162,862 of record NC_038254.2, read on the forward strand.
AATTCTTTTCAACTGAATCAGCTGCTTCTTCCTCACTACGAGGTTGTGAAGACAAGACAACAATTGGTACCTCAAAGCCTTACACTGGGGCAATGAAAGGTACCATGCAAAAACCTCAAGCGAGCCTAGGGGCAGATTAGAAGTTCTCACCCGATAGGTTCCCAGCTACAAAGTCATGACGAAAGATAACAATTGGTACCTCAAAGCCTTACACTGGGGCAATGAGGGGCATCGTGCATGAGCCTCAAGTGAATATAGGGGCAGATCAAAAGTCCTCACCCGTCGATGTTTTTAAATAAAAAAATGGGGGGAGACAAACCCTGGAATTTCAAATAGATTGATTAAACGTCAAACGGCTCCATTGTCGTCACTCCAAAATGGTCAAGTGACTAAATCAAACATAATATACACTCTGAGGGAGTTCCCAGAGAGATTTGCAAAAGATAGGATAAGGTTGCATGAATTATCACCTTTTTCAAAAGGACAGTCAATTTGTGTTTTCCAAAAAAATTAAATCAAAATCAAAATCACAAAATAGGGAAAGAATGTCATGAACATTGTACAACTTTCCATTGCATTGCATTGTTTCATATGAGGTCAGCATTACCAAATTTCACGACAAAGGTTGCATGCGTCCGCATCCCTAAAAATCATGTTAATTGCATAGATTTCCTACATCTCGTGTCCAATCTTGTTGGATGACCGGCCCTCTCGATGAGTCGATCTCTTGCTTTCTCATAAAGGTGGACCCTTGGGTACTAGTTGATGCAATCCTACCCCGCAAGGGCATTGGTTAGAAGACTCCAAGTAGATTGGGCTAGAGATCCAAGGAAAGGCCCTAGGGTTTTCATGAGCCTTAGGGTAGATTTCGAGCCCATGGGCTAAGTATGAGCCCGCTTATCTGTGTAAATATTAGAATAGGTTTTTCCTTTGTCAAGGCCTTGTATTTTGGCCATTCTAGTAGTATAGGGTTTTAGCCTTGTATTTCGGGGCATTTTGAGTTGTCTTTGTAATAAGGACTTTTTTTTTATTTTCATGTTTTTTGTCATGGGGGTGAGCTTAGCTATTATAGGGGGTGTGTAGCTAAGCTCTAGCTTCTCATCTCAAGGAGGTGAGCTTAGCTATTAGAGAGGTATGTGTAGCTAAGCTCTAGCTTCTTTACGAATCTTCTTAAGGAAGCTTCTCAAGGAGGTGAGCTTAGTTATTGATGTGAACCTTACGGGGCGGATCGCTTGATACAGGCTACGGATATTTGGATGACGCCACTTCCGGTGAAGGAAGATAAGTCAGGGTAGACGCCACTTCCGGTGAAGGAAGATAAGTCCGGGTAGACGCCACTTCCGGTTAAGGAAGATAAGTCTGGGTAGACGCCACTTCCAATGAAGGAAGATAAGTCTGGGTAGACGCCACAAGGATTACCTTGATAAGTCTGATAATTGGTTCAACAAGGAACCCAGAGAGAAACTCTCACCAAATTTTTTCAAATGCCAAAAGTTTTTTTTATTCAAAACAAAAACCAATACTTATAGTGTATCTGAACTAAAAGATAAAAATAGACATGGGCCTTCTAAATAGTTTGGGCCAAAATTACAATAAATAAAAATTATAACTAAAAAACATATTTAACTTGGGCCTTCAGCAATAATTAATAGTCTTGATAGTGTCTCTGCCTCTGGGCCTTCATCCTTCTCCACTTGGGCCTTCATCCTTCTCCACTCGGGGGCTTTGTCCTTCTCCACTTGGGCCTTCGTTCTTCTCCACTTGGGCCTTTAGCCTGTATTTGGCCAGTTTCATGATTCTCATCAGTTATGAGAGGGGTGTGTGTAGCTAAGCTCTAGCTTCTCAAGGAAGTTTTCTCAAAGAAGCTTCTCAAGGAAGTTTTCTCAAGAAAGCTTCTCAAGGAAGCTACCTAGTCTATAAATAGAAGCATGTGTAACACTTGTTGTAACTTTGATGAATGAGAGTCTTGTGAGACACAACTCAAAGTTCAACTTCTCTCCCTTTTTTTCTTCCTTCAATTTCGTGCTCCCCCCTCTCTCTTTCTCTCCCTCTTTCTTTTCCTCCATTGAAGCATCCTTCCAAGCTTCTTATCCAAGGCTCATCTTGGTGGTGAAGCTCCTTCTTCCATGGCTTATTCCCTAGTGGATGGCGCCTCCTCTCCCCTCTTCTCCTTTGTCTTCCGCTGCATCTCCATGGTGGAAAACCACCATTAAAGGACCTCATTGAAGCTCAAAGATCCAGCCTTCATAGAAGCTCCACAAGCAAGCTTCCATCAAGTGGTAATCAGAGCACAAGAGCTTCAAGTAGGTGCTCCTTAAACCTCCATTAATTTTTTGCTTTACCTTCTCTTCCATTGTTTTTTCTTCATTTTTCTCCATGTATCTCCTCACATGTCTTGTTCTAAATGTTGTTAACATGATTCTTTAGAGTTTGCACCGATTAAACTTGCTATAGAAGTTAGATTTGATTTTCTATGGTTCAAATTTCTTGTTCTTGTTCTTGAACCATGAATTGTGTTGAGTTTAGGATCCTTTGAGTTTTGTCTTGTTATTTTTTGTGGCTGAAACCTAAACCATAAAATTCTTACAAAAATATTAAAGTAGAAGAAAACCTCAAAAATCTAGAGTGACTTGTTCACCTATTGTAGTTTTGTCATAGAAGTCATGTCTAGTCATGAAACTTGTCACATAAGATTTCTTATGTTGTGCTGAATTTTATTTTCTTGTTTCTTTGTCTAACTCATTTGTTCATGAGTGTATGAAATTCTTTTAGCCTATTATTTGATTTGAGTCAAATCTTTCATGTTAATTAGTCCTTAACATGTTCATGCAAAATTCTTAGAGAGTCTTTGATTGTGAACCTGGTACGAAAATTGACCAAGAGGAGTTGAAAATCAACACAAGTGACATTCAAAGGGAAGTTAATGGCGTGGGGGCTGTTTGGAATCCTCATCAAGGGCTGAGTTTAATTACTTGGCTATTTTAAGCATTTTCATCAGTTAAGACAAATAAAATTCAGCCATTCAAAACCTTTCCAAGATGGTTACAAAAGAAGCATAAATGGGACATTCAAGGCCTTAAATAGGCGTGTGGCTAATTATGGAAAAGGAATATCATGAGCTGATTGCATTAAGTCATTAATTGCATTTTATTACTAGTTTTATTGTGTTTAATTAGGCCTTAATTGCATTTTATTACTAGTTTTATTGTGTTTAATTAGGCCTTACTGTTTTTCGGCCATATATGGATGTAATTTGATCATTTGCAGATCAGTCAAAAAACAAGAACAATTCAGTCCAATTAGAAATTGTGTTTACATTTTCGCCCGATTATTTACAAGCGTCGTCTTGAAAATAGTCCGATTAGCTCAATTGGTGTTGAGTGCTAATCTCGTATTAAGCTATTGGTGTAGTTTAATATTGCTTATTTTTCCTTGCTGATTTTCGTAAAAACCCAAACACACAAATACCAAAAATACTTAAAGGAATTCGACTAATAAGGGTGGTACCTAGTACCTTCGTTATTGGTTGTTTGCTTCCGTTACCACACTCTGATTTCGTATCATTAGTGGCATCAGAGCACGGTTCTGATTCCGTGTTACGTGACAACAATGGATTTCAACAGTGATGATTTCATGGACAAATTGCGTGAAGCCTTAAGGAACGTTGACTTGAGAGATGAACGATGGAGGCCTAGAAGGGGTGAACCACGTCCAAACGTGGATGAGTTCAAAATCACCGAACTACCTGAATTTAATGGTAGTGCAGACCCGGAGGTTTATCTAGAATGGGAGCGCAAGATTGATAGAATGTTTGACTTCAAGGATCTTGATGATGAGAAACGTTGCAAATATGCTATCCTGAAACTTAGCAAAAGTGCATCGTTGTGGTATGAGGGATTGAAGGCTAGAAGGACACGAGATGGAAAGGAGAAAATCCACTCTTGGGAGTCCTTGAAGAAGAAGTTGCGCAAGAGATATGTACCATCAAATCACCGACTGAATTTGTATAAAAAGATTGCAGATTTGGTGCAAGGCAAAATGAGTGTTACTGAATACATTGATGAGTTTGAGAACCTATGCCTAATGGGTGAAGTGGAGGAAAATGAAGAGCAAAAAATGAGCCGTTTCCTTCGTGGGCTGAATAAGAACATAGCTTTTGCTGTTGAGCTATGTAACTACACAGATTTCACCACTTTGTGCACCTTGTGTTTGAAGATTGAAAATCAAAACAAGAGTAGATATAATGCTGGGAGTTCTAGTGGTTGGTCCAAGGGAGGTGTGTCGGGTAGTGCAAATCCAGCCCCTAGCACTAAACCAATGGAGAATCAACCGAAACAAAGTGAGGCCGCTCCTAAACAACCCATTGCCACGGCCAAGGAGACTAATCTGTCAAAGGTTAGGTGTTTCAAGTGTCAAGGCTTTGGACACTTTGCTAGGGCTTGTCCTAATCAACGAGTTGTGACCCTCCGAGAAGCAATTAGCATGCGTGATGAGTTGAGGAAGGAAGAAGAAGAATCTGGTGGCAATATTGAAGGTGATGGAGTTGAAATTGTTGAAGATGATGATGATGAGGTAGAAGTATATGGACCTCCCATGTATGATACCTTGATGCTAAGAACTTTGCAAGTCAAGGCTGTACCCGTGGAAGGAGATCAAAGAAATCAAATCTTCTACACTAAGGGTCAAGTGAAAGATAAGTGGTGTAGTATCATTGTGGATGGAGGTAGTTGTACCAATGCGGCTTCAACTGAAATGGTGTCTAAATTAGGATTGCTCACAACAAAACATCCTAAGCCTTATGCGCTACATTGGTTGGACAATGGAAGTAGCATAAATGTTACAAGGCAGACGCGTGTGGGATTAACCATGGGATCTTATGTTGATGAAATCTTGTGTGATGTGGTACCTATGGATGCAAGTCACATACTCTTGGGACGCCCTTGGCAATTTGATAGGGATGTGACGCATAGAGGAAGGTCCAATGAGCATGAATTGAACTTCAATGGCAAGAGGATTGTGTTGAAACCAATGGCATCAAATGAAGTCCGTTCCATGATTACAAAAAGAGGTAAAAAGCCTAGTCTCACTATGTTTGCTACTGAAAATGAAGTGAAGGATGCTATTGATAATGGTGAATTAGTCTACGTGTTGGTTGCAAAGAATGCTAGACAAGACGATGTAGAGACTCCTTTTAAACAACAATTGGAGGCTGTTTTGGGTGAGTATGAAGATGTGTTTCCAAGTGAACTACCAAAGGGTTTGCCACCTATCCGTGGGATTGAGCATCAAATTGATCTAATTCCGGGAGTTCCATTACCAAACAAGGCTGCATATAGGTGTAATCCGGAGGAGACAAAGGAGTTGCAACGGCAAATTGAAGAATTGATAAGCATGGGTTATGTGCGTGAATCAATGAGTCCATGTGCTGTTCCGACATTGTTGGTTCCTAAGAAGGATGGTTCATGGAGAATGTGTATTGATAGTAGGGCAGTGAACAACATAACCATCAAATATCGTTTTCCCATTCCAAGACTAGATGATATGCTTGATGAGTTACATGGATCGGTTATCTTCTCAAAAATTGATCTAAGGAGTGGATATCACCAAATCAGAATGCGTGAAGGTGATGAATGGAAGACGGCATTCAAGACTAAGCATGGTCTATATGAATGGCTAGTTATGCCATTTGGGCTCACAAATGCACCTAGCACCTTTATGAGGCTCATGAACGAAGTACTCAAGCCTTTTTTGGGTAAGTTTGTTGTTGTTTATCTTGATGACATATTGGTGTATAGCAAATCTATAGAGGAGCATTTCACTCATTTGAAACAAATATTTGAGACCCTAAGAGCACAAAAACTCTATGGGAAGAGGGAAAAGTGTGATTTCTTGGTTGAAAGTGTGGTGTTTCTTGGATATGTGGTGTCTAAAGATGGAGTATCCGTTGATCAAACAAAAGTGGATGCTATCAAGACTTGGCCGAGCCCTACAACAGTTTCGGAGGTGAGATCTTTCCTTGGTCTTGCATCATTTTATCGACGCTTTATCCAGAATTTTAGCACTATAGCAAGTCCTATGACCGAATGTTTGAAGAAGGGTGCGTTTGGGTGGAATGAACAAGCACAAAAGGCTTTTGAATTGATTAAGTTAAAGCTTTGTGAAGCTCCTGTTTTAGCTTTACCCGATTTTACTCAACCATTTGAAGTTGAATGTGATGCTAGTGGAGTTGGCATTGGGGCTGTTTTGATACAAAACAAAAGGCCTATAGCTTATTTCTCGGAGAAATTGGGAGGAGCCAGATTGAACTATTGCACCTATGACAAAGAGTTCTATGCCATTGTGAGAGCTCTTGATCATTGGAATCATTATTTGCGTTCTAATCACTTTATATTGCATTCAGATCATGAGTCATTGAAGTATATCAATGGGCAGCAGAAGTTGAGTCCAAGGCATGCTAAATGGGTTGAATTTCTTCAATCTTTTAATTTCTCTTCAAAATACAAGGATGGTAAGAGTAATGTGGTTTCCAAGACTAGATGATATGCTTGATGAGTTACATGGATCGGTTATCTTCTCAAAAATTGATCTAAGGAGTGGATATCACCAAATCAGAATGCGTGAAGGTGATGAATGGAAGACGGCATTCAAGACTAAGCATGGTCTATATGAATGGCTAGTTATGCCATTTGGGCTCACAAATGCACCTAGCACCTTTATGAGGCTCATGAACGAAGTACTCAAGCCTTTTTTGGGTAAGTTTGTTGTTGTTTATCTTGATGACATATTGGTGTATAGCAAATCTATAGAGGAGCATTTCACTCATTTGAAACAAATATTTGAGACCCTAAGAGCACAAAAACTCTATGGGAAGAGGGAAAAGTGTGATTTCTTGGTTGAAAGTGTGGTGTTTCTTGGATATGTGGTGTCTAAAGATGGAGTATCCGTTGATCAAACAAAAGTGGATGCTATCAAGACTTGGCCGAGCCCTACAACAGTTTCGGAGGTGAGATCTTTCCTTGGTCTTGCATCATTTTATCGACGCTTTATCCAGAATTTTAGCACTATAGCAAGTCCTATGACCGAATGTTTGAAGAAGGGTGCGTTTGGGTGGAATGAACAAGCACAAAAGGCTTTTGAATTGATTAAGTTAAAGCTTTGTGAAGCTCCTGTTTTAGCTTTACCCGATTTTACTCAACCATTTGAAGTTGAATGTGATGCTAGTGGAGTTGGCATTGGGGCTGTTTTGATACAAAACAAAAGGCCTATAGCTTATTTCTCGGAGAAATTGGGAGGAGCCAGATTGAACTATTGCACCTATGACAAAGAGTTCTATGCCATTGTGAGAGCTCTTGATCATTGGAATCATTATTTGCGTTCTAATCACTTTATATTGCATTCAGATCATGAGTCATTGAAGTATATCAATGGGCAGCAGAAGTTGAGTCCAAGGCATGCTAAATGGGTTGAATTTCTTCAATCTTTTAATTTCTCTTCAAAATACAAGGATGGTAAGAGTAATGTGGTGGCTGATGCACTTTCAAGGAGGTATGCTTTAATTTCAATTCTTGAAACTCGTTTACTTGGTTTTGAGACTTTGAAAGATTATTATAAAGAAGATGTGGATTTTGGTGAAATATACTCTAATTGTGAGAATGGAGCATTTGGAAAGTATATCGTGCAAGATGGATTTTTATTCAAGGAGAATCGGCTTTGCATCCCAAGGCATTCAATTCGTGAGTTACTAGTTCGTGAAGCTCATGGTGGAGGTTTGGCTGGTCATTTTGGCATTACAAAGACCTTGGAGATTTTGAAGGAACACTTTCATTGGCCAAAGATGTTAGGAGATGTGCAAAAAGTCATTAGCAGGTGTGTTACTTGTCACATGGCAAAGAGTTCTTTCAAACCAGGGGCGTATACTCCCTTGCCAACGCCTAGTGGTCCTTGGATGGATGTGAGTATGGATTTCATTGTGGCTTTGCCCCGAACACAGCGAGGTAAAGATGCTATTATGGTGGTTGTGGATAGGTTTTCAAAGATGGCACACTTTGTAGCTTGTCACAAAACCGATGATGCTAGTAATGTTGCTGATTTGTACTTTCGTGAGATTGTGCGTTTACATGGAGTTCCTAAAACTATTGTTTCCGATCGTGATTCAAAGTTTTTAAGTTATTTTTGGAACACATTATGGAGGAAAGTAGGTACTAAGTTGCTGTTTAGTACTTCCCATCACCCTCAAACCGATGGACAAACCGAGGTGACTAATAGAACTCTTGGTACTTTGCTGTGTGGTTTGGTTAGTAAGACTCAAAAGGATTGGGACTTGAAGCTAGCCCATGCTGAATTTGCTTACAACCGGTCCCCTACATATGCTACTAATCATTCTCCTTTTGAAGTTGTTTATGGTGTGAATCCTTACTTGCCATTGGATTTGATAGTTATGCCAAAAGAGGAGTTAGTTCATCCAGATGCAGAGGCCAAACTCAAAGCAATGATCAAGCTACATAATCAAGTGCAAGAAAGAATCAAGGCCGTGAATGAAGTTTATAAGCAAAGGTCCAAGAATAAGAAGCCTAAGTTATTCAATGAAGGTGATCTTGTGTGGGTCCATTTGAGAAAAGAAAGATTCCCAAGCAAGAGAAAGAATAAGCTCATGCCTAGAGCGGATGGTCCTTTCAAAGTTATATCAAAGATCAATGACAATGCATACAAGATTGATTTGCCCGAAGAATATGGAGTACATGCTACTTTCAATGTTGGAGATCTCTCACCGTATTTAGATGATGATGGTATTCAAGAATTGAGGGCAATTCCGTTCAAAGGGGGAGGGGATGGTACGAAAATTGACCAAGAGGAGTTGAAAATCAACACAAGTGACATTCAAAGGGAAGTTAATGGCGTGGGGGCTGTTTGGAATCCTCATCAAGGGCTGAGTTTAATTACTTGGCTATTTTAAGCATTTTCATCAGTTAAGACAAATAAAATTCAGCCATTCAAAACCTTTCCAAGATGGTTACAAAAGAAGCATAAATGGGACATTCAAGGCCTTAAATAGGCGTGTGGCTAATTATGGAAAAGGAATATCATGAGCTGATTGCATTAAGTCATTAATTGCATTTTATTACTAGTTTTATTGTGTTTAATTAGGCCTTAATTGCATTTTATTACTAGTTTTATTGTGTTTAATTAGGCCTTACTGTTTTTCGGCCATATATGGATGTAATTTGATCATTTGCAGATCATTCAATAAACAAGAACAATTCAGTCCAATTAGAAATTGTGTTTACATTTTCGCCCGATTATTTACAAGCGTCGTCTTGAAAATAGTCCGATTAGCTCAATTGGTGTTGAGTGCTAATCTCGTATTAAGCTATTGGTGTAGTTTAATATTGCTTATTTTTCCTTGCTGATTTTCGTAAAAACCCAAACACACAAATACCAAAAATACTTAAAGGAATTCGACTAATAAGGGTGGTACCTAGTACCTTCGTTATTGGTTGTTTGCTTCCGTTACCACACTCTGATTTCGTATCAGAACCTTTTCTTGAACTTTTAGGTTTCCTTATGATTGTGTCTATTGTGAATTTGAGTTTTGGTGATTGAATTGCTGGCTGAAATGTTGATCCTAAGTGAATATTGAACTCCTAAAACTGTGGTAAACAATCCTAGTGAGTTCAACATACATAGGAAGGTTGAAAGTAAGCCCAAGGCAATCAATATACCATGCTTAAAGAAACAAATCGCTGGTGCTGGCAGCTAGGACATACAAACTTGTAAAAATTACTGAGAATTGGTTACTTCGAATTTTGAGCTGAAATTTTTACTGAATTTTCTAGACATCTGGAAAAAAGTTATAAAAAAAGAAACAAGTGATTTGGATAAAAGGAAAAAATACTAAAAATCACACAAGTTGGCAGGAAAATCAGTATCCAGAAAAAAACGGGTGAAAGGGAAGTGTGCTTGTTGTTTTGGCTCAAAATTTATTCTATAATTGGAAATTTCAATTCAAAATTAGTGTGAAGACAAGTGCCAAAGCTAGAGTTTTGTTGAGTCTTTTTTTTTCAGTTTTTTTTACTCTACTCTAGAGCCATTCTAAGTTTCTCTTTGAGTCCTAGCTTGCTTCTATGTCCTTTTCATTGCTTTAATTGTTGAATAATCCTTGAAAAATTGTCTTGTTAAAACTCCATTGGTTAAGCTTTCATTTTATTTTTTTTTGGTCTTTGGTTATTGCTTGTCTCTTTGTTTCCTTGTTTGTGGGTTGCCATATAGGAATTGGAAGGAGGATTGGTGCCATCCCTTGAAGAATTTGAGTCCAGAAGTAAGGGGCCAACCACCTTAAGAGCTATTGGACTAAGAAGCACTCCAAATTGAGTGAATCACCAAAGAGAGAACAACCACCAAAATTGAGGACCGTTTTGTAATTTTGTAATTTGCAATTTACTTACCTTCATTGCTTTCAAGTTTTTGTAACAAAAAGGCCTTTCATTGGAAGTGTGTTGGGAGCCTCCAATAGGTTACCAAACTTCCATTTGTGTGTAATAATTTTAGGCAATTTTTACTTAGGATAGTGAGTGTTTTGTTGGGAACCTTGAATGTGGTCATCCAAACACTCTTAGGATTCACCTAGTTTACATTTCTTGCTTACTTTCATAGCTTATTTCTTTTACCTTCCATTGTCAAACCGCCTAGATAGCTTGCATTTTACCAATTAGTTTTTTTACCTTATCTTTCACACCTCTTTTAGTGTTTATTTGGATAGTTTCAACCATAGTTTCTTTTACCTTTTCTTTTCAAACCTCCAACAAGAAAGAACCACAACTTAGGAACCAACATGAGTCATCATTCATCTAGTGTTAATGGCGAGGGTACTAGTCATAAAGACCCTTTATCTAGAATCTTAGATGAGTTGAGTTCCTCAAGTTATGGAAAGAAAAACAAGAGAGAAAAGAAAAAGGAAAAAAAAGAGTGGAAGAAATAAGTCAAGATGAAAGAAAGAAAATAAGAGAGGAAGAAAGAAGAAAAATAATGAAAGAAATGAAAAGAGAAAAACATGCCTCCTATAGTAGTCATAACTCTTGCAAGAGCCTAAGTGAAGAACTTCGTGACTATTACGAAGGAAGGCATAGGTCACATCTTAGACCTCACTCCCATAGAAGAGAAAAGGAAAGAAAGCCTCAAGAGGCTAACATTAACCTCTCATACTTCCATGGGAAGGACAATGTAGAGGCTAACTTAGATTGGGAAATAAGGGTAGAGCAACAACTTAAAAAGAAGTCTACTTCAAAATCTTATGGCTCTCACTCTTATCCAAAGAAAGACCAAGGTCAAGGCATCTTAGGGGTGACACCTTCTAAGCCCAAAGATGATAAGGGGAAGGCAATAGAAAAGCAAGCCCCTAAGGCTAGTATGCAAGAGAAAACTAGCTCTATAAAGTGCTTTAAATGTCTTGGAAGAGGACACATTACTTCTCAATGCCCCACCACAAAAACCATGATTATGAGGGGCCAAGACATTTATAGTAGCCAAGATGAGGCTACTACTTCACCTTCCTCTAGTGAAAGTGAAGAAGCAAAAGGGGAAGGATCTAGTGAAGAAATCTACCCCCAAGAAGATGGACAACCATTAGTGGTTAAAGAGAAGTGTAAGGAGGTAAGTGTCTCCTCCAAGAGGTTAGCTAAGAAGGAAACTCATTTTATAATAAAGACAAACATTAAAGAAACTTTCCCTCTTAGAAAACCTCCACATTTTCTCTTTTGTAAAAAGACACTTGCTAGCATTACAACACCTCTTGGGCTTGAGTTTATTCCTCAAGTAAAGAAGTTGTTGGATGAGGGTTTGGTTCGCAAGAGCTTATATCCTTGTGCTTTTTTGGTGCCCAAAATAGGTATTATTAGGCACCAAGTCCCTAAAATAGGTGGTATGATGAATGTTTTGAGTGGTGCAACCCTCTTTTGTAAAATCACTCGTACACCTAACATCTTCATGGTGTGTGTACATAGGGACCCATTAGGTAGGTTTGTTCTTATTTTTAGTTTCAATACAAACTTAGGTACTCATATGGGACACCTTAGGTTTGTCATACTTTTTGGTAGGAATAATCAATATGAAAATACAGAAAAAGGTATGTTTTATTGCGTTACTTTTCTTAATTTTTCAAATAGTGATCAACGGGTTCCCATGAACCCTAAGAGAATAAAGGTCATTCCTGAGTGGCTCACTCCACCAAGTATAAGAAAAATTTGGGGCATCCATGACTTAACAAACTTTTACAAAAGGTTTGTCCCATATTTTTCTATACTTGTAGCACCACTCATTGAGTTGGTGAGAAACCATGTTCCTTCATGGGAAGATGCCCAGGAAATGAGTTTTCAGACCTTACCTTACTTCAACATACCAAACACCACTAATACATGTGTTTTTGTTCTTTTTACAGGTGTTGAGGGAAGGAGCCCAGAGTATGAAGAACCTCGGGATTTGAGGTCAAATCCTTTCCAAGGTGGAGGGAATGATGCAATCCTACCCCGCAAGGGCATTGGCTAGAAGACTCCAAGTAGATTGGGCTAGAGATCCAAGGAAAGGCCCTAGGGTTCTCATGAGCCTTAGGGTAGATTTCGAGCCCATGGGCTAAGTATGAGCCCGCTTATCTTTGTAAATATTAGAATAGGTTTTTCCTTCGTCTAGGCCTTGTATTTTGGCCATTCTAGTAGTATAGGGTTTTAGCCTTGTATTTCGGGGCATTTTGAGTTGTCTTTGTAATAAGGACTTTTTTTTTATTATTTTCATGTTTTTTGTCATGGGGGTGAGCTTAGCTATTATAGGGGGTGTGTAGCTAAGCTCTAGCTTCTCATCTCAAGGAGGTGAGCTTAGCTATTAGAGAGGTATGTGTAGCTAAGCTCTAGCTTCTTTAGGAATCTTCTTAAGGAAGCTTCTCAAGGAGGTGAGCTTAGTTATGAGAGGGGTGTGTGTAGCTAAGCTCTAGCTTCTCAAGGAAGTTTTCTCAAAGAAGCTTTCTCAAGAAAGCTTCTCAAGGAAGCTTTCTCAAGAAAGCTTCTCAAGGAAGCTACCTAGTCTATAAATAGAAGCATGTGTAACACTTGTTGTAACTTTGATGAATGAGAGTCTTGTGAGACATACTTCAAAGTTCCACTTCTATACCTCTTTTATTCCTTCAATTTCGTGCTCCCCCCTCTCTCTTTCTCTCCCTCTTTCTTTTCCTCCATTGAAGCATCCTCTCCAAGCTTCTTATCCAAGGCTCATCTTGGTGGTGAAGCTCCTTCTTGCATGGCTTATTCCTTAATGGATGGCGCCTCCTCTCACCTATTTTCCTTTGTCTTCCGCTGCATCTCCATGGTGGAAAATCACCATTAAAGGACCCCATTGAAGCTCAAAGATCCAGCCTCCATAGAAGCCCCACAAGCAAGCTTCCATCACTAGTACCTATCACCTTTAGAGGACTATATGTCCTCGCCTGTAGAGGGCTGCACGCCCTCGCCTTTAGAGGGCTACGCGTCCTCGTTTTCAGTGTGCTCCATATCCACACCTTAAGAGAATATAAGGTCCTTTGTCCTTAGATGCTTCACCGAGACTTGCGCTCCGGGTTAAGGGGCCAGTAGTTTCCTTTTATCAGTTCCTGGGCCACCCCCTGATATTAGAGGGCGACCAACTGTGCGAGCACATCCAGAGAGGAAGGCTATCACGCATCTACTATGCATACCGGGGCAAGATTTCACCCGTGCCGCTGCAAAAAGACGAGTGTGGATCATGCGCACCAATATGACCACTTTTACATGGATATGGATGACGTTGCTATTTAGTAACATTCTGCCCGGTGACCACAATGCCAATCTCCCCCTGCAGATGTATCGGTTGGTCTGTGCCGTCATGACATAGGTAAGTATGCACATGGTTCAATTGATTTCTGATGTCATCTATTGTTTGCAGGGATCGCGCCCACAAGACGCCCAGTGGGCCCGAAGAAGTCCAATAGGGCCCTGGGGTTTCCAGCTCTGGTTACGGGCCTCTGTCAGTCCTATAGGGTGCCCGTTCCCCCAGCAAGGTCATGCCATCGTGACATAGGTAAGTATACATATGGTTCAACTGATTTCTGATACCATCTATTGTTTGTAGGAATCGCACCCACAAAGACACCCAGTGGACCCGGAGAAGTCCAACAGGGCCCTGGGGTTTCCAGCTCTGGTTACGAGCCTCTGTAGTCCTACAGGGTGCCCGTTCCCCCGGCAAGGTCACGTCATCATAGGTAAGTATGCACATCGCTCAACTGATTTCTGATTTCATCTATTGTTTGCAGGGATCGCGCCTGCAAGACACCCAGTCGACCCGAAGAAGTCCAACAGGGTCTTGGAGTTGTCAAGCTCTAATTACGAGTCTCTGTCAGTTCTACGGAGTTCCTGTCACCTCCAGCAAGGGCATCAGACCCCCTACTAATCGAGCTTTCATCAAGAAGTACTGCGTCTCCAGGCAGGCGCAGGGCGAAACACCACAGCAGCTTGGTGATGGCCAGCAGCGGGCAACAGACGCACCGCCATCACCTCTAGAGTTCACCTCAGCTCATCCACAAAAAGGTTAGAGTGTTGCTTACGACCCATGGCCGACGAATAGGCGACCAAGTCCAGAGCCAAAGGTAAGCAAAGTACTAGGTCCATGACCGACAAGCCATCAAGCATCCAGCTCAAGACGTTAAAGAAGCGCTACTAGGAGGAAACCTAGTACCTTTTAAATCTCTGCTTGTTATTTGATCACCTTTGTTTCTCAAGTCATAGCAGGACACACCTAGTTGCTCATGATCCTAGGAATTTAAATAAAACAAGCACAAGCTCGGAAGGTAGTCATAACTCACAAAAAACAATATATATATATATATATATATATATATATATATATATATATATATATGTATGTATGTATATATATGTATGTATGTATGTATATATATGTATGTATGTATGTTTAGGTAGAAAGATACCTTGGATATGCATGTATGTAGCAAAAAAATACTTCACAAAATATATATATGTATGTTTAGGTAGAAAGATACCTTGAATATTGATACAGGTTCTATCTTATCCTATTATTTTTCTTTGTAATTTGTCCAGGTTCGTGTTTTGTCCTTGTTCTGTTATTTGTTTTCTTGTTTGCGTCTTGTTGCGTTCTTGTTTGTGTCTTTGTTTCGTTCTTGTTCTTGTCACGTTTGTGTTCTTGTTGTTGTTCTTGTTTCTAGTGTCTTTCAGACTTTGTGTCATAAAAAAAAAATTGTTTGGGTTTTGTTTCAAGTAAAAAAAAAAGTTGCAAAAATTTTGAAGAAAAATAAAAGAGAAGAAAAGAAGAAAGAGAAAAAAGAGAAAGTGATGTGAACCTGAGTAGGAGCGGATCGCTTGATACAGGTTATAGAGTTTTTGGATGACGCCACTTCCGGTGAAGGAAGATAAGTCAGGATAGACGCCACTTCCAGTGAAGGAAGATAAGTCAGGGTAGACGCCACTTCCAGTGAAGGAAGATAAGTCTGGGTAGACGCCACTTCCGGTGAAGGAAGATAAGTCAGGATAGACGCCACAAGGATTACCTTGATAAGTCTGATAATTGGTTCAACCAGGAACCTAGAGAGAAACTCTCATCCAATTTTATGAAATGCCAAAAGTTTTTTTTATTCAAAACAAAAACCAATACTTATAGTGTATCTGAACTAAAAGATAAAAATAGACATGGGCCTTCTAAATAGTTTGGGCCAAAATTACAATAAATAAAAATTATAACTAAAAAATATATTTAACTTGGGCCTTCAGCAACAATTAATAGTCTTGATAGTGTCTCTGCCTCTGGGCCTTCATCCTTCTCCACTTGGGCCTTCATCCTTCTCCACTCGGGGGCTTTGTCCTTCTCCACTTAGGCCTTCGTCCTTCTCCACTTGGGCCTTTAGCCTGTATTTGGCCAGTTTCATGATTCTCATCAGAAAGTGGGTGTTTAGTGGATGCGATGAATGCACAGATGCAACGTTTGCTAGACCGTACCACAGAGGAGGTCTATGGACGACTAGAAGCTTTGGAGAACCAAGCCAATCAGAATGCTAGACGAAATATAGATGGGAATAGAGGTAACAATGGCGGTAATGACGGACCGAGGCAGAACCAGGTTGAGGGAGTAAAGCTCAATGTTCCTCCCTTCAAAGGTAGAAGTGATCCAGATGCCTACCTGGACTGGGAAATGAAGACTGAGCACGTATTTGCCTGCAATGACTACACTGATGCGCAGAAAGTCAAGCTAGCAGCAGCTGAATTCTCCGACTATGCCCTTGTTTGGTGGCATAAATACCAAAGAGAAATGTTGAGAGAGGAACGGCGAGAGGTAGATACATAGACTGAGATGAAAAGGGTGATGAGAAAAAGGTATGTGCCCACTAGCTATAACAGAACCATGCGACAGAAACTCCAAGGGTTGTCCCAAGGGAATTTAACCGTGGAAGAATATTATAAAGAGATGGAAATGGCATTAGTGAGGGCCAACATCGAAGAGGACTCCGAAGACACAATGGCTCGTTTCCTGAATGGTCTAAACCCTGAAATCAGAGATGTTGTTGAATTACAGGAGTATGTGGTGTTGGATGACTTGTTACATAGGGCGCTTCGGGTTGAACAGCAAATTAAAAGAAAAAGTGCAACAAGGAGGAACTCACCCAATACTTACAACCAAAACTGGGCCAACAGATCCAAGAAGGAGGGAGGTAATTCGTTCCGACCTGCAGCCACATCCCCGTATGGAAAGTCAGCAACACCCAGTGTAGGTGGAAGCAAACATAACACCTCCACTTCCTCATCCAATACTGGAACCAGAAACATAAAATGTTTCAAGTGCTTAGGCAGAGGACATATTGCTTCTGAATGTCCAACCAGGAGGACCATGATCATGAAGGCTGATGGAGAAATCACTAGTGA
The DNA here is from genome assembly GCF_000004515.6 of Glycine max. Taxonomy (NCBI): domain Eukaryota; kingdom Viridiplantae; phylum Streptophyta; class Magnoliopsida; order Fabales; family Fabaceae; genus Glycine; species Glycine max. Next base: position 32,179,805 of record NC_038254.2, read on the forward strand.
GTCTGAAATCAGTGAAGAAGAAGTGGAAGAAGAAGAGTATGAGGAGGAAGCTATGCAGGGTGATATGTTGATGGTGAGAAGGCTGTTGGGAAATCAAATGCAGCCACTGGATGACAATCAAAGAGAAAATATTTTCCACACCAGATGTGTAATTAATGGTAAGCTATGCTCTTTAATTGTTGATGGAGGAAGCTGTACCAATGTTGCAAGTTCCACATTAGTGACCAAACTGAATTTGGAAACTAAGCCCCATCCTAGACCATACAACTTCAGTGGCTTAGTGAGATGAAGAGATAAAAG